>NW_027397068.1:64288426-64296367 GCF_003265705.2 Callorhinus ursinus | reverse complement strand
AAGAAAGAAAGAAAGAAAGAAAGAAAGAGAAAGAGAAAAAGAAAGAAAGGAAGGAAGGAAGGAAGAAAGAAAAGAAAGAAAAAGAAAAGTGCCTAGAAGCCAGACTGTCTAACCGACTTACTTAATAAAATGCTGATAAATATCTTTTTCCAGTGCCTCACGCTCTCCGGGAATGGACTTGGAGGTAAGACTACTCCCTCATCCGAAAGACAAAAAAAAATCAGGACCCAGAAAAATCAAATGACTTGCCAAGGTGATATAATGAGTGGGTTTATCATGTAGATCCTCTGCTACCATATAATAAAAAGAGCTAAAATGTCCTAAGTACTTATCATGAGCCAGGCACTATGCTAAGTCTTTGACACACATTCTCTTATTTGAGCCCCACAGCAAATGTTCTGAAGTAGGTACTATCATTATACCTACTTTACAGAAAGAGAAAAATAAGCTGTGGAAGAGGGGTGGAGGAAACTTATATGCTCGGGGTCACACAAGCACAGGTTTTGAATTAGATAGCCTGATTCCAGAATCTATGCTTGAAACCACTACTAATCTCATTGCCTTTACAGAAATGTGTGCATAGATGTAGATATGCAATGATATAGATAAGAGGTGTGTGGTTATGCATATACGTATATATGTGTGATATACCAAAAAGCAAGACATAGTATTATTTTGCATATTTTAAAACTTTAAACAGACAGCATCATATTTTAGAATGAAAAAAGAGAGAAACAGATGAAGGTGGAAACTCATGGATTTGAAAAGGATTTAGTGGACACAAACGGTTTTTTTGAATAGGCAACTCTAAAGGATAATGCCTGTGAATGTTTGCATTCGGGCACAAACATAAGGAAGTGAGTACTTTGGGGGAAGGGAGGAGTTTAAGTCAGGATGGGGTATTGGGGGAGCTGCTCCGTGGCTGGCAAACTTCTGCTTTTTTTTAAAAGTGTTTGTTTGTTTGTTTTAAGATTTTATTTATTTGTGAGAGAAAGAGCACAAGCAGGACGATCAGAAGGCAGAGGGAGAAGCAGGCTCCCGGCTGAGCAAGGAGCCCGACTCGGGAGTCGATCCCAGGACCCTGGGATCATGGCCTGAGCTGAAATAAGCCGCTTAACCAACTGAGTCACCTAGGCGTCCCAAAATTCTGCTTCTTAACCCGGATGGTGGATACATGGGTGTTTGCCTTATAACAACTCATTCAACTCATTAAGCAACACCAAAAAATAAGTAAGTAACATGATAACTGCACGTACCTGGGGTGGACAGGGGAAGCCATGCCTAACACCCGGTCCGTCTTCTTCCTAGTGTGCCTGCCTATGCCACGGAGACATACAAACCAAAAACTCTATTTCCCAGAGTCCTTCACGACCAGAGTCCCGGATGTGATTTAGATTCAGTCAGTCCAATGTGGCAGAGTTGGAGCAGAGGCCAGGCTTCTGCTGTTCCTGCTGGCCAGCCTGGCTGTGGAGACGTGTGGTTTGTCGGTAGGAGCATCAGCAGAGGTCCTGGGCTCTGATCAGTGGCTCTGAGGAGCGGAGAGCAGGGCCCGTGGCAACCATTTGTGCGGATGGTTGCAGGCACGGTGTGGTTCTGGAAACAGCCGCAGCGGCTGTGGCCTCTGATTGTGGTGACCTCCTGGTCACAGTAGTTTCTTAGCCTTATCTTGGTGGCTTCCTAGTTGTGGCAGTCGTGGTATGGTAATGGAACCAGCAGCTTTTTGGTCATAGGAGTAGCTTGCTTTGTGGCTTCTGTAGGCTTTGGACAGACTCGGGGGGCACAGCAAACGCATATTGAAGTCCAGGGCTTGCCAAGGGTTAGGGACTGATAAACCCCCTGCTCTTTGGGTGGGAGTCCTGAGAGACTGGACCCTAGGCTAAGGCGGACTGCAGGAGACTACAGTCCAGCTTCAAAGCGTCTACATAGCCAAAAATATCTCAATTCCTACAATGTAATGAAAGCGATTCTGGATTCAGAGCTACCAAGTGCTGATAGAAGTCGTTTCTGGAGGAAGGAAATAATCATCCTAGACTCCTAATTCATTCAGCAACTGTTTTCAAAATGTAATGCCCAGCATATTGACAAAGATAGCCAAGCACCAGGGGAAATAAGACAAGAATGAGAACCAGCAGAAACCTACAACAGAAACCAGAAACACACAGAAGGTCTAGATCAGTGCTCTAGTGGAACAAATGGGGGCCACATATGCAACTTTAAATTTTCTAGTAACCATGTCGAAAAAGTAAAAAGAAACAAGTGAAATTAATTCTTAATACTTTTATTTAAATCGGTATATTTTAATTCAAATTTTTATTTAACCTAAATTTGTATTTCAACATGTAATCAATATAAGAATTAATAGTGAGATTGTTGACATTTTTTTACTAAATCTCCAAAAGTCTAGTGTGCATTTTACACTTAAAGTACATCTCAATTCAGACTAGCCACATGTCAAGTGTTCAATAGCCGAACATGGCAAGTAACTACTGTCTTGGATCCTGGAGGTTTTAGAATTATCAGGCAACTATACTCACTATTCCTAAGGAGCTTTTAAAAAATGAGATTGAAAAACTTCAACATAGAACTGGAAATTATATAAAAGTGACACAGGCTATTTGAACTATGGAATAATCTGTAATTGTAAAATCCAATCCTGAAGTTAAGAACTCAGTAAATGCCTTTAATAGCAGATTATACACGCCTCAAGAGAGAACTGTCAACTAAAAGGTGAGTCAGAAGAAATTAACTAGAATAAGGCACAGAAAGACCAAAGAATGGAATTCCGCATGAAATGACTCAGCCCACATTTAACTGCCATCGTAAAGGGAAAGGTAAAATAAAAGAGGGAAGAAGTCATATTTGGAGAAATAATAGCTGAGAATTTTTCAGAACTGCTTAGAACTCGGTTGTCAATTTGATTGTCTTCCCTCTGAAGGTAATCGTATCAATAGTTGCTTTTAAATTTTTTCTCCTTTCTCTCTTTGAAGATCTTGAAGATTTTCTGCAGTTTCACCATATTGTGCCTTTGAGTGAATTTATTTTTCTATATCCTACTTGTAGTTTCTTGTCTTTCCAGAAATTGAGGATTAATGTCATGAGATTCACGTCATGACATGATTTAATGTCCCTTAAGTCGTGAGTTTCCTTTGGCAGGGCTTCATCTGTAGGAAATCTCTGCAGTCTTTTGGAGGTTGTGTTCTTCTGGAGAAATATTATGTTTGATTTTACTAGACACGCATGGATCTCTGCTAGCCAGAAATTATTTTTAGGTTATTTTGTGGCTTGGAGATTCTTGGATTGGTCAGGCAGAGTCAATTCTAAACTGAAAGCCAAATAAGGACAGCTTATAGTTATTAATTCTTAGGGGAGTCTTTTATTTGTTTATTTTTATACACAAGACACAGGCCAAGACAGAGAAATGTGCCTGCTGTGTCCTTTTAAATTGTCTCTTTGTGCTCCTGAGCATATTTTTTTCCTAATCCACCTTTGTCCTATATCTCAGCTTTATATGCCACCTCAGTTCCAGCTCCTCATAAAAAGCCCATAGCCTAATCTCTGGGTCCCTGAGTAGGAGTAAAGCCCATAGCCTAATCTCCGGGTCCCTGAGTAGGAGTAAAATCTAAACTTCTTGCATACTGAGGCCAACAACCTACCTTCCCTACCCTTCACCCCCGACCTCTGGGAAAACCACAGGATCCACCCTTGGCTTACCACTCTGCTTTTCAATTCCTTTTTTCATGTTTGGCCCTTATAAATTTCCCTCTCATGTAACCTCAGTTGTGCTTATTAAAAAGGATTTATATATCCCGCTCACTCTAAACTCTAAACCTAAAATGTCATACCTCTCAATTAAAAATGGATAAATTCATCCTGAATCTTAACCAGTTAGGACACATAGGAATAGCAGTGATGAATGATTTTCTTATGGTCTTATCCAGGTTAAACTTCAAGAGAATAAAATCTAACCTGACCTATGTCAACTGAGTGGACTCTATTATAGCAACATCAACATTAGACTTTTCTCTGTATTTCCCCCTCCCCTTCTCCCCACCTAAGCAAGTAGCTTTGGAGGCCCTTTTCCTCAGGGGAGATTCATTGCAGAGTAGAAAATAAAAAAGACCCTTTTCTTTTTTCCAAAATCCTAAGCTCTGAGAGAAAGGCCTAGACAGAGTCTTCAAGAAACACCAAGAGACTTCCCCCATACCTAGAGGGAGTCCAAGGGGATGGTGATAAATGAGTCAAAGAATTCTTAGAAAAGTGCTCATGATATGCACTGCCACCTGCTATCTCTGTTTATGATTCATGTAAGTCTGCCACAGATTTCTTCCCTTTTTACCCTCTTTCTCCTCCTTCCACCCCTCCTCCTCTTTTTCCAGGGCATGTCCCTGACCACTCATACTATGGCGCAATCCCTTCTCTTTCCCACCAATGGCTACCAAACAAATGATTAGCCCTGGCTTTGTAAGAAGATGAGCATCATTTGCAGTAAACTTTGACTCAGTCATGGAGTACGAGTAGCTGGTTTAATGTTTTCTAGGAGGGGAAGCAGAGAGGCTATTAAAATTGCAAAGATGAGGGGTCCCTGGGTGCCTCAGTCAGCTGGGCGTCTGACTCTTGATTTTGGGTGGGGTCATGATCTCAAGATCGTGAGATGGAGCCCCTCGTCAGGCTCACGCTGAGCATGGAGCCTGCTTAAGATTCTCTACCCCTCCCCCCCCACCCCCCCACGTGCTCTCTCTCTTAAAAAAAAAAAAAAAAAAAAAATGCAAAGATGAATCTTTTTGGCTCAGAATGCAGACCGAGAAGGGTCCTTATAAAAAAAGGGAAAGGTAAGGGAGAATTCAAGTAACATCAAATAAGAACGTTCTCCAAGCAGAAACCAAACAGAAAGCAAGCACACAACTTTGAGATGAGGTTTACTGTTACAAAGAGTTAAGAAATATTTTGACAGTTATTAAAATGGATGGCATTCTCTGACAAGAGCAATTTTTGAAGTATTCAATATTGTGGGAGAAAAAATAAAGGAAAATGTAATACACAAAAAAATCAGAAAAACTGGAAAATAAAATTATCTGATTAGTTAAATAGAGGTATAATTAAATGTTTAGTACATGCCTGCTAATAAGCAAAACATCTTCATGAAAAATGTATATTACTAGCTTTTCATTTTATGTCATATACCTTTTTATTACGGATAAATATTAATTCCCTCTATTGATAATTTTTATCTATTACTGGAGAAATCAGAGACCTAACTGTTGTCATTGTTGCCGCTGTTCTTTGCTTGTTAGTTTGTTGGGAGGAGCAGGGACCTTACCCAGAATGCTTTGCAAAAAAAAAAAGATTTGAAATCATTTTATTTCTTTTTTTTAATTTTTTATTGTTATGTTAATCACCATACATTACATCATTAGTTCTTGATGTAGTGTTCCATGATTCATTGTTTGTGCATAACACCCAGTGCTCCACTGAAATCATTTGATTTCTAACAGAAAATTTTCGTGGTTTTCTTGCTCCACTGTTGCTATGCCACGTGGTGTCTGCCACCTGGAGCTGAACAGTCAATTATGCAGTTTCTAGGCAGAAAAATGCTCGCACTGCAAGGAAATGCCTAAGCATCCCATGGTAACTCTGGTAATTTGTATTTTCATTGCTCATTTGAACCCTTAAGGGTACAATTCTCCTGACCTTACATATTTTCCTATGGTGCCACTTGCATGTTAAATCCAAAATTAGTGATTTCTCCTCAGATGCAAAGCATTACTACAATTCACACAGTTTAGGTATACTTTTTAAATGTATTTTAACCTATTTAAAGTTATTCATTAAGCTTCTGCAATAGAATTTTTAACCCTTAAAAACCTAAATTTCTGGTGAAAATTAAGAAGCAAATAGGAGTGGACTGTCTCTTAACCTAGCACTCCTAGTGGATTGGCAGATTTATAAATACTTTTTACAATTTTTAGAAATGCATGCTTTCTAATAGTAAATTTTTCAGTGTGGCACAGAACATGCTTTACCAACAGACCCAAATATCTTGAGTTCCTCTGCAAAAGGAAGCCACAAGTACATAAATCTATGTTCAGTAAATAAATAAACAAATAAATAAATATTTAAGATAGTTCATTAAGCTTCTGTTAAAAAAAAAAAAGCTTCTGTTAGAGCCCTACAAATATCTGGTAATATCTGATTACGTCAGCTGAGTTCGGTTTCTCAAGGTGCTATGGTTCTACAATGTGGCTATTTATTTCTCAAAACCTAAAATAATAAGTGTTTCCAATGACTAAAGGGAATTGGATACTTTATTACCTATCATACTTATAATAAATCTAGCATTATGTGTGCTGATTTTATGCAATTTATAGAATAGAAAAATGATCCTGAGTGAAAGTGATATAATCTGCCTCAACACTCACTTTGTCTCAGAGCTAAACTGTGGTCCCTGGAAAAAAAAAAATCACCCTTTTTTTCCCCCTCTGCAAACCTGAAGATAGTACTACTTGGAAATAGGATTCTCTGTAGAATTTACGGGTTGCTAGGAGGATGCATAGCTGGAGTAATAGCATTCATCATTCAGATGCTTTTACTTCCATAGCCTGAGAACACGCCTTAGAATTTGGCCAAATGCCCATATGCTTCTCCTATACTTCCAAAGATAAGGGACTTGAACTATGTGCATTCATAAAGAAGGGGAGGATTGGATTGCCTATAAATTATATCTCAACAAATTTGGTTTTTATAAAAGGTGGAGGGAAGGAAGCCTAGTGGTACCTGAACAAAAGAAATCCAGCGAAAGTGTCATTCCCATAAGCACATCTATGTGTCTAGTGCTTGAAAAAGTGTTGAAAATCTTTCTCCAACTCCATGAAACTACGACTGTCACCCTATTGTAGTACAGGATCAAGCAGATGGAGGTAACAATTGAGCAGCCTTCTGGCTCCCGCCCACAAATGAACCCCGAGGAACTATAAAGGTACGAAGCAAATAGATCAACAGCAATTTTCTCAACAGCCATGCTGTTTGCAGGAAGTCCAAGAGGTACTCCCTCTCAAGTGTTGGAGGAAAAGACCTCTGGGCCTAGAATTTTATATGCTGTCATATTCTCATTCGAGTAGGAGAGTGTATGTATTCATTTTTAATGGCAGCCACAACACATCACCACAAACTTAGCTACTTAAATCAAGATATATTTCTTGGGGCGGAGCAAGATGGCAGAGGAGTAGGAGACCTGGATTTCGTCTGGTCTAAGGAATTCAACTGAATAGGGATCAAACCATTCTGAACACCTACGAACTCAACAGGAGATCGAAAATAAGAATAGTAATAACACTCTGAACAGAAAAGCGACCACTTTCTGGAAGGTAGGATGTGCGGAGAAGTGAATCCGAGGCGATATTCGGGAGGATAGAAGGCGGGGGAGGGGGCCTCTGTTGGCCGCTTCTGGCAAGTGCTAGAGCCGCGGAGCACAAAATCGGACCTTTTAGAAGTCGGCTCCGCTGAGGGACGTCGCTCCAGTGGCTAAGCTGGGGGTGGAACCCTCGCGGGACAGTGTGGTCTCAGGACCCTCGGGGTCACAGAAAGACCGGGGGTGCCTGAGTGCGGCAGAGATCCCAGGTATCGGAGCGGGGAAGCCAGCTGCAGAGACAGCGCTGAGGAGCGGGCTCTCAGCTTGGGGTTACCATAAACTGTGATCGGCGAAACAGTTGGGCCACTGCTCCTCCAGCAGAGACCAACAAGCGGCAGATCTGGGGAGACCCCCTTCCTCCCCTGGGAGGAGTGGCACGGGAGCGCACTGCAGGGATCTGCTGGGTTTGGAGACTCCACATGGAGTCGGGTGCCAGAGATAGAAACGCCAGTCACAGGCCGGGTGAGCACGGAGTGCGGCCGGAGACCAGGGACACGGGAGTGACTGACTGCTTTTCTCTGGGGGCGCACTGAGGA
>NW_027397068.1:64259702-64278426 GCF_003265705.2 Callorhinus ursinus | reverse complement strand
ATGGAGTGCTGCTTCTCTTGAAATGACCTCCCCCTTCCCCAGTGTGTGTGTGTCTGTGTGTGTAAATTACAGGCATGATGAGTTGTTCTTAGGAGTATAAGGGCCACTCGAATATTCTAGCATCCTTCCTTTCCTTTCTGACCTCCTGGCACCTCTCCCTACTGCACATACCTTCAGTCTTCTCACTGTGAGCTTCTTGTTGGCCCCAAACCTGAAGTCCTCATTTTGTTTCCAGAAATTTACTTCTTCCTCTTCCCTTTTCTGAGCATCATTGTTGTTTTTCATCTCATGAGGTTCTTTCTTGAAAGCCTTCAATGCCACCTGAAATATTAGCCTCTGACAAGATGCCTCTGTTACCATCCATACGTATCCCTCCTCTTTTGTGATAGCAAGGGTGATTGTCTACATGGAAACCCTTGCTTGCCCTATTAGCTGTATGATCTGCGTGGACCCACCCCCTCTCTCCTTTCCATCCCCAGGACCTGTCACAGCGGCTGCCACAAACATGGCGGCAGGAGGATATCTGCGCTGTGGGATTACCTGGGGCAGCATCAGCTAAGGACTCGCCCTCCCAGTCTGAGGCTCCAGGCAAGGCTTTCACTATTGTGTTTCCATTTCAGGAGCACCAGCCACAACCCCAGGTGTAGTCCGAGTCAAAGGCACAGCCATCAGGCCGATCACCTCCATCCTCCCCGTGCTCCTCATGTGCTCAATCCTCCTTGGTATCCAAGGTAGACTCCTTTGAGTAACAGGTACTGTGGGCAGAACTGAAGTGAGAGGCAGATGGCCCGAGGTGAGCACAGAGAAAGGTGAATAGCCAGCCCTCCCCTTGGCCTATTGCCTGAAGCTTCTCACCTGAAAATGAGACCAGATGCGTAGGACTACACTAGCTTCTCCCAAGAAAGAGAATCATGTGGAGCTGTTGATGTAGATGTTGAGGTAGATAATTATTACAAGGGATTGGCTCACGATTATGGAGGAAAACCCAGTCTCACAATTCGCTGTCTGCGAGCTGGAGAAACAGGAAACTGGTGGTGGGGTTCCAGTGCCCACCTGAAAGCCTGAGAATCAGGGCATCCGTGGTGTGAGTCTAGGTCCCGGTCTGAGGAAGCAAACACCAGGAGTGCTAATGACCAATGTCTGAGGGCAGGAGAAGGATGGCCCCGCCGAACTGAGAGCAGTCACCGTTCCTCTACCTTTTGTTCCATTCGGGCCCTCAGGGACTGGATGAGGGCAGTCTTCTTTACTCAGTCTACTGATTCAAATGCTCATCTCCTCCAGACACACCCTCTAGACAGACCCAGAAAGAATGTTTTCCCAGCTATTGGGGCATCCCTTAGCCCAGTCAAGTTGACCTGTAAAAGGAGCCAGGACCTAGACCTCACATCGCTTGATAGCAATTACCTAGGCAAGCTTAGCCTTGAGTTCTGATAGCGCCTCACTGTCAAAAGCCAGAGGCAAAGCACAGGGGCCCACCCCAAGCTTTATGTCCTGTCGATGTTAAAGGGATTGAGCAAAATCAGGCCTGGCTCAGAGCAGCTTTGCACTTGGGGAGGCGCCCATGTGAGGGGTGGCGGGACAGGAGGAACACAGGGCATGGACAACACTCTGGTTTGAGTGAGAGTGGCAGGCGCCTGCACGTGATGTGTCCGAGGGATGGGGGACCTCTCTGTGGTGCGTGCAGGAGAGGGGCCAGAGTCTGAACCAAAGAAGAGGGGTGGGAAGGCCTTTGTAGACCCAACCAAAGGCTGGCTTTCAGGGCTCTGCTCCCACACGACTCTCCTTGGGTGCTGGCAGGTAAGACAGAAGGCCAATGGGGAGACTCTCCAGGATGAGATTAGAAGGCCAGAGCTCCTTGGACCCCTGGGGCACCTGGCTCAGGCCCGGTGCTCTCACCTGGCAGCTAGTGTCCTGCAGAGCCCGGGGCCCAAGCCAGCTGAACCGCCCCGCCTTGAGCAGAGGTGCCTCAGGAGGTAGGTGGGATTGAGCAGCTGTTGGAGTTGGATGCCGTCGCCTGAACTGGACCAGGACAGAATGAGGCAGGACAAGGGCAATCACACGTCACACTCGGAACTTGTGTTCGGCTGCGAGGGTGAGGAGAGCCTGAAGACAGCGGAAGAAGGATCTTGGCCTACAACCTTCCCCAAGGCTACAGGAACCAGGATCCACATCCCTCTCCGGGTAGGGCTCCCAGCCACTCTCTTAGGCCTTCCCACCAGAGCGGAGCCAGGATCTATGTAATGGGAACAGATGAATCATTGGGGCTTTAGTCTTGAGCCCGGGTGTTCAGTAGTAGGGCCTGGGCCTGACTGTTTGTGGTAATGAGGAAAGTGTTCAGGCTGCTGGACCCACAGTTTGGGGGGTGATACTTGACCCTCAGTGAGAACTGAGGGAACCGTAAGGTGATACCTGACCCTCAGTGAGAGCTGGGCTTTGAGCCAGGGAGTAACTGGGGAGGAAGAAGCCCAGGAGGACTGACCCAGGAGTTCCTCAGCCACTGGAATAAGCTCCTGTTTCTCTTTTAGGGGCTGAAGTTGCTACAAGAAGCCCCAGAGGATGTGCTCTCATTCACCCACTCTCCCCTCCGGTGGGTGGCCTTTCTTGCACCTGCTGTTCATGTCAACCATCGGGAGCTTCAATCCCCGTGGCAAGGGCAGAATCCTCCAATCCTCCAGGAGATCATGATTATGGTGGAGATACAATATTTCACTGCCTTCATTCTCGGTCATGATGATCCTCCTCTGCACTTTTCCTTAACACTGATGCTCTGGTGCTCACTGTTGGGACTCTTGCACTTTGCCTTGAACAAGAATTCTGAACAAAGAGACTATTTCCCAAGTTCTCCTTTGGTATTAGAAATCAGACACTTGTGGGCGCCTGGGTGGCTCAGTTGGTTAAGCGACTGCCTTCGGCTCAGGTCATGATCCTGGAGTCCCGGGATCGAGTCCCACATCGGGCTCCCTGCTCAGCGGGGAGTCTGCTTCTCCCTCTGACCCTCTTCCCTCTCGTGCTCTCTGTCTCTCATTCTCTCTCTCTCAAATAAATAAATAAAATCTTTAAAAAAAAAAAGAAATCAGACACTTGTGAACATCATGAGCTGTTCATTGTTAAAAGAATACTGTGTGAAAGTAGAATCTCAGGGCTTATTTCTCTCTTTTGAAACTCAGGTCTTTTATTTTATTTTTTTTAAGATTTTATTTATTTGACAGAGAGAGAGAGACAGCGAGAGAGGGAACACAAGCAGGGGGAGTGGGGGAGGGAGAAGCGGGCCTCCCGCGGAGCAGGGACCCCGATTCGGGGCTCAATCCCAGGACCCTGGGATCATGACCTGAGCCGAAGGCAGTCGCTTAACCAACTGAGCCGCCCAGGCGCCCCGAAACTCAGGTCTTTTAAATAGAACAAGATTAGGATTCCTGGGTAGCTCAGTTGTGAAGTGTCTGCCTTCGGCTCAGGTCGTGGTCCCGGGGTCCTGGGACCCGCATCGGGCTCTCTGCTCGGCGGGAAGCCCGCTTCTCCCTCTCCCACTCCCCCTGCTTGTGTTCCCTCTCTCACTGTCTGTCTCTCTCTGTCAAATAAATAAAATAAAATCTTTAAAAATAAATAAATAAATAAATAGAACACATTTATATTTGATAGTTTCCTTTAGTAATTTATCCTTTAATGGATATTTAAATAAGCATTTAAATAAAATATTAATTAAATAAAGGTCAACTTATTTCAGAAGTTTACATTATAACCCGGTGGAAATAAATGGCATTCAGTCTCCCTCCATGTTAAGGAGTAAATAAAAACTAGTGATTCTGCTAGATTTCTTGGGGAAACAGAATTTAAGAATTGCTTGGAAACCACCACTCAAGTAATCGTCTGTAAGTCCCAACATGATCCTGACACCCTGGGTGCAGGAAAAATTCTGGAAATGAAGCAATGAGATTCGGATTCCCCCGGCCCGCACATCCCTAGGAATGACTCTCCTTTGATCACCTCCCCTCCGACTCACCTCCTTCAGTGCACAGAGAGTCTTCATGAAGGAAACATCTGCTTCTAAAAGTTGTTTTATTTCTCCATGGACAAAGGATCAGTATCCAGAATATATAAAGAGCTCCTACAAACACATTGGAACTTGTCTGGTTCTCCACAGCTGCAATACATGGCAAATAAGCCTATGAAAAGATTGAAAATCTCACAAACAATCAAGAAAACTCTACTTAGAAGGACAATGGGAATGGGTGAAGGTGGTTAAAAGGTACAAACTTCCAGGTATGAGGCTTGTAAATTCTGGGGATTAAAGGGCAGCATAGTGACTATAGTTAATATTACTGAACTGTATATTTGTTCTGTATCTTTTATTACAGCAAATCTTTAATATCACATTGTTTAAAATGTTCATTAAAATTTTACTTATCAAATTTAGTCTAAAATTGGAAGCCAATTCCTCTCCACATTTACATAATGCAGGTCAAAGAGTCACTTAGTAAATATGATATCTCATTTACTGACTATGACAAAATCCGATTTCTTTATTAGAAGCCATTATTGGGGCGCCTGGGTGGCTCAGTCCATTAAGCATCTGCCTTCTGCTCAGGTGAGGATCCCAGGATGCCCTGGTTGGCAGGATGGAGGCAAACCTCCCCTCGTGGCCTCCGCCTGGCCTCCAGCTCCGTGCTCAGGGTCCAGGCTGCTCCCTGCTTTCCTTCTACCGCTGCCCACCCTGCACCCCCCACCCCGCCGCTGCCCGTATTCCCTCTCCTTCTCACTCTCAAATAATTTTTTTAAAAAATAGAAGAATCATGGAACAGTTTCTCCGAATTGCTAGGTCCCGTAACACTGGTATAAAAGAGGACTGTGCTCGTGGGGCGGGGCGAAGCCCAGGACTGCCCACAGGCCGCAGGCTCAGGTCCCGCTGGAGGATTTTAGTAGAACACACGACTCTCCTTGGGCGCTGGCAGGTAAGACAGAAGGCCAATGGGGAGACTCTCCAGGATGAGATTAGAAGGCCAGAGCTCCTTGGACCCCTGGGGCACCTGGCTCAGGCCCGGTGCTCTCACCTGGCAGCTAGTGTCCTGCAGAGCCCGGGGCCCAAGCCAGCTGAACCGCCCCGCCTTGAGCAGAGGTGCCTCAGGAGGTAGGTGGGATTGAGCAGCTGTTGGAGTTGGATGCCGTCGCCTGAACTGGACCAGGACAGAATGAGGCAGGACAAGGGCAATCACACGTCACACTCGGAACTTGTGTTCGGCTGCGAGGGTGAGGAGAGCCTGAAGACAGCGGAAGAAGGATTTGTGTCTAAAACCCTCTCCAGTGATACAGGACCTAGGATCCAGGTCCCTGTCTTTGAGTAGGGCTCCTAGCCCTTCCTTTATGGCTTCTGATCAAAGGGCGGGTCAAGCTTGGGGCGCCTGGGTGGCTCAGTTGGTTAAGCGACTGCCTTCGGCTCGGGTCATGATCCTGGAGTCCCAGGATCGAGTCCCACATCGGGCTCCTGGCTGAGCGGGGAGTCTGCTTCTCCCTCTGACCCTCTTTCCTCTTGTGTTCTCTGTCTCTCATTCTCTCTCTCTTTCTCTCTCAAATAAATAAATAAAATCTTTAAAAAAAAAAAAAGGGGCGGGTCAAGCTCCAAGGAAAGGAAACAGACGATTCATTCCTGGCTTTAGTCTTAGGCCCCACTGTTCAGCCTGGAGCTGACTCTGTGTTGTGCAAATGAGGGAAGAGTCTGTTCAGGCTCTGGACCCAGGGTTGGGGGAGGTGTGGTTGTGATGCGTGACCATCAGTGAGGGCAAGTCTTTGAGCTAAGGAGTGACTACAGGGGAGTGGGGGGGGGAGGGCAGGAGGACTGACCCAGGATTTCCTCAGCCACTGGAATAAGCTCCTGTTTCTCTTTTAGGGGCTGAAGTTGCTACAAGAAGCCCCAGAGGATGTGCTCTCATTCACCCACTCTCCCCTCCGGTGGGTGGCCTTTCTTGCACCTGCTGTTCATGTCAACCATCGGGAGCTTCAATCCTTGTGGCAAAGTGAGAATCCTCCAGATCATCATGATTATGGAGGAGACGGAACATTTCATTGCCTTCATTCCGGGTCATGATAATCCTCCTCTGCACTTTTTCTTAACATTAATGCTATTTTCTGTTGGTGCTAACTGTTGGGATTCCTGCACTTTGCCTTCTAACTGGTTAGGCATCACCCTCGCAGAAGAGTGAACAATCTCCCCTCGTGTGTCCCAGGCATCCCGCAGACGCCTGCCTTCACCCCGTCAGTGTCCAGGCTGTCTGCCCCCCCGCCACAAGCAGGACAGTACACCTGTGTTCTATGCCAGGCACACCGGCCAAGTTTCAAAACTACAGACTTTAGGGGCCTGGCGTGGCAGGTCAAGAATTCTGACACAAAGAGACTATTGTGCAACTTCTCCTTTGGTATTGGAAATGAGATACTTGTCAGCATCATGATCCTGTTCATTGTTTAAAAAAATACTATATGACATTAGAGAACCTCGGGGATTCTTTCCTTGGAGAGACAACCTCAAGTCTTTTAAATAAAACAATGTTAGAGAGGGGAGCCAAGGTGGTGGAGTAGTAAGAGGACCCTAGGCTTCCCTCATCCCTCGAACACGGCTAGATAAATATCAAATCATTCTGAACACCCAAGACAGCGATCTGAGGACTGACAGAGCAAACTACACAACAAGAGGGAGAGAGGAGGCCACATGGTGGAAGGTAGGAGTTGCGGAGGCCTGATCTGGGGTAGAAAAGCATTGCAGGCCCTGCAGAGGGGAGGGAGCCCTGGTTACGGAGAGAAGTGATAGAGAGAGAGAGGCAGAGGGAAGGAGGTGCACACAGGGGGTCACACAAGGAAAACACTTCCCCAAAGCCACTGACTGGGAAAACGAGATGAGTTGATGATAGTGAGTTTTTACAACCAGCAGAGCTCAAAGACTGGAGTTTTAGAAGTCGGCAGTGTGGCTGGTGTGGAGCCTGACAGGCATAGCGGTGGTTCTGTGAAGGAGGGCCGGTAACCCGGAAGATGACGGTGCAATCTGAGCATCTCCTGGGACACACTGGGAAAGAGGGTCCTCGCTCCTTAGAGAGCATCTGAGAGAAGTGGCCTTGTCTCTGAGGGCACAAAAGAGCTTGGGGTATGGAGTAAAGTGCAGCCAAAAGCCAGCGTCAAGGTTAGTGGCCCTCAGGAGGTGTCTCTGCCACTATGCTAAGGGGCAGGGGAGCACAATGGTGTGGCTTCCTTTCTGGGATAGGCTTCATCAGTCCCAGCATGGGAGACCCTCCCCCAAGGGATCAGCTGCCACGCCAGGTCCCTGAAGTCTGTAGTTTTGAAACTTGGCCGGTGTGCCTGGCACAGAGCACAGGTGCGCTGCCCCCCCGGGGGGGCAGACAGCCCTGGACACTGACAGGGTGAAGGCAGGCGTCTGCGGGATGCCTGGGACATACGAGGGGAGATTGTTTACTCTTCTGCGAGAGCTTCCCAAACAGGGGCAGGTGCAAACTCCCCTCTTTGGGGAGGAGGGAGTGGGCTGAAGCCATTTTTACCCCCACCCATCAGGGGGACTGACTTCAGGGAGCAGCACGGTGGAGGCCTGAGCCCCTTACACCTCGCCCCACCCCCTGCACTCTGCAGGTGCTTCTTCACTAGGGCAAGTGTGCCTGAGAACCAGAGCAGCGGGCCCCCCACCAGAACGAGCACAAACCCCCACACGCACCAAGTCTACTGATCCTAGAGGGCTGAAAGCTTCAGCTCTAGTGGAAATAGCATGAGGTCCCTTTAACAAGTAGACCCAGGCACACCCAGTTAAAAGTTAAAACAGACTCTGGCCAAGGTCCAAACACTCCCCACTGCAGGCAGGGAGAAACTCAACAGAAGCCTGACCTGAGGGAGAGAGCAGTCAAACCACAGCCGGAGTGCAGTGGGCACACACCAGAGACACCCCCTCAAGCTCCCGGGGCTGGACAGGATATTACCTCCTCTTTATAAAGCCATTTCTCTCAGGAGCAGGTAACATAACAGGCTTCTTTGCCTTTGTTTTTGTTTTTTTTTATTATACATACATTTAATGTCATTTTATTTTTTCTTCATTTTTTAATTTAAATTCAATTAATTAACATATAGTGTATTATTAGTTTCAGACATAATTTAATGATTTATCAGCTGCATATAACACCCAGTGCTCATTACATCAGTGCCCTCCTTAATGCCCATCACCCAGTTACCCCATCCCCCCCACCACCATCCCCTCCAGCAGCCCCCAGTCTCCTATGATTAAGAGTCTCTTAATAGTTTGTCTCTCTGATTTCCCTTACTTTATTTTTCCCTTCCCTTACCCTTTGATTAGATTTTAGTTCTTTTATTTCTCCAGAAAGGGATTCTCTAGTGTCTTCTATGCTTTTTTTAAACCCAACTAAGTGTCTTTTTAATCCTTATTCTGAACTCTAGTTCTGACATATGACTTATATCCATGCTGATTAGGTCCCTGGCAGTCAGTACTGCCTCTTGTTCTCTTTTCTGAGGTGAGTTCTTCCGTCTTGTCATTCTGTCCAGAGAAGAATAGATGAACAAGAGAACAAAGTACTAAAATGGCAACAACGACCCAAAAAATATGGAACTCTTCATGAATTTGCATGTCATCCTTGTGCAGGGGCTATGCTAACCTTCTATTGTTCCAATTCTAGTATATGTGCTGCTGAAGCAAATACCAGGTTGATATACTTACTCTGGACTCCGTTGTGAGGACCCACAGAAGGAAAGAGAGGATGATTAATTTAGTCTGGGGATGTGGGATGGTTAATTTTGTCTGGTCACTTAGTATTTTGGATAAAATTGACATTTAAATTGGTGAATTTCAAGTAAAGGAGAATGTCCTCCGGAACATTGCTGGGCCTTGTCAAATCAGTTGAAGGCCTAAAGAGAACAGGAAGAATGACTTCCCGCAAAGAAGAGGGAGTTCTCCCACAGACTGCCTTCAGATTCCGGCTGCACCATTGAGTCTCCTGGGCTTCAGTATGCTGGCCCACACTGCAGATGTCGAGTTGATGGCCTCCATAGGCACATGAGTCGATCCCTTATTATCTCTCTGCCTGTCTACACGTCATACTGGTTCTATTTCTCTGGAGAAGTCTGACTAAAAAGAGGGGTAAGGAAGATTAATGGCAGGTGATATTTGTGCCCAGCTTTCACGGGGTACAGGCTGTTGGCCCGTGTGATCCAGAACACCTGACAGAGGAAGGTTCTAGAACAGAAAGCCTGGAGGTTGATGGTGAGAACCTTAGAGTTTGGGAGAGGAAGAGATTTCAGGAGGTGAAATGGGCCAGGGAGGTTGTGTGGGAAATCCCTTAGCAGTCATGAGTTTCAAGCAGAAAAATCATTGGGAACACATTGTTCACAGAAGACTTAGAGGGTGATTCAGTTGCCTGCCATCTCCACCAAAGTGAGGGCCGGGGTCTGTAGAGATTAAGTGTGCACATGTCCCAATTCCAGTCCTCAGCTGCTCTCCTCTCTAGAAGGGCCTGGGCTGACCATGCTGATGAGGTAGAGGAGGGAGAGGCTGCCGAAGGCTGGAGCACAGAGAGAGAGAAGGAAACAAAGAAGGAGGACCTGCCTTTAAAAAAATGACCAGGAGCTTTTTGGAGTCATTTATCTTGTTACATCAAATTCTGAAATTGAAGTATTTCTTATGTCCCCATTTTTCAGAACCATACAAATTTTTGAAACAAGCCTAAACTTCTAAAGACGTTGTAAGTCTAGTACCGAACACTTTTCTTCCAGAACCATGTGACAGTGAGCTGTCACACTGATGTCCTCCCAGTTTCCGTGAGGTCTTCTAACGCCACACACTTTAGGATGTATTTCCCACAAACCAGGACATTCTCCTGGGTCACCACAGGATCATCTCCTAGTAGGTCTCACGGTACCTGAATGCCTCCTCGTCCTCAGACTCTGCTTCAAGTTGTTCCAGCAATGTCCAATACGGTCAAAGAGATCAATGGACGTAGGTGTTTTCCATTTCCTGGATGTGCTGAAGATGAGGGTTTTGGTTGATTGGTTTAATTTTTAAATGTAGGTGAAGAGATTTAGATTTAGGAGGCCACTGTGAGTGTATGTTGTCCAGAATTTCTCAAATATTTATTTGAAAGCTTTGTTCATCTGGTGTTTTGACCCATCTTTGTGTCATTTTTTGACAGTAGTTCAGATTTAGTCTTAAGTAGAGAGAAATTGAAATCTCCTAACATATTGTATATATTGTACATCAGCTGGATATCATATTACTAAGTTTTTGCTATGACACATAGCCCTACAGTAAACAACCATATATCTCCATTGCTTTTTGGTTCCCATGTGTTTTTAGCCTGAAACTAACACCGGGATTACCATGAAGTAGGATGAACACATCAACCACTGTCTGGATAGGGTGAAATATAGGGCAAATGAGTGATTACATTTAAACTCCTACCAACAAGTAAGAAAACTGCTGTTATTCCATTTCCTGGCCAGCACTTGCTATAGCTTATCTTTAAAATTTTGTCACTTTGATGTGGGTGTAAGGCATCCTATTTTCTTCTTTATCTTGATTATTTGTGGTATGTTCAATGATTTCATAGGCTGATTTACCATCTGTTGCTTGCTCTAAGCATTTGCACAAATCTTAGGAGAACTACACCTCTTATTTATTCACAGGAGCTCTTTGTATATATTAGATACCAATCCTTTGTTCAGAGCGGAATAAATCAACTGTTAGAAGCAGGTCTGTTTCTGCTGTGAAGACTCACTGTGCACCAAAGGAGGATGACAGGAGAGACAGTGCTGTGGTGGGGGACCTAGGGAAATCAGGAAGGTTCTCAATTGCTTCATTCCCAGAATATCTGTTAAATGCCGACATGTCAGGATCATATTTGACACTGACAGATGACTGCCTGAAAGTTGACTTCTCAGTGATCTTTAAATTCTCTGTCTCCACAAGAAATCTAGCAGAATCACACTTACATTTACCCCATACAGTGGAGGAAAAACAAAATTCCATGAGTTCTTATGGGATATAAAACAAATTCCAAGTTAAATATTTTATAAGAGATATGCTTCTTTAGATATATGTATATGGAAATAAATTACTGAAGAAAATAATAACATTGTATATTTTTTAAAGATTTTTTTTATTTATTCATTTTTGAGAGGGAGAGAGCGTGTGAGCACAAGCAGGAGAAGGGCAGAGGGAGAAACAGACTCCCCACTGAGCAGGGAACCAGAAACAGGACTCCAGCCCAGGACCCTGAGATCATGTCCTGAGCTGAAGGCAGTCACCCTACCGACTGAGGCACCCAGGCCCCCGAAAACAATCACATTATAAAGGATTCCATTTAGAAGCAATGAGGTAATGGGTTGATTTTAAGAAATGTAAACTATAGTTCAATAAAGTATTTAAAAAATTTTTAAAAAGTGAGGACACAGAAAATATCCCTGAATTTACATAGCTTCCAAAGGATATCTTTTTGGCAATAATCTGTGCAAGAACAAGGTCATCCCACAGAGAAAAATCTGACATTCCATAACCAAGAACAAGATGGAAAACGTTTTCTTCATTGAGATTTCTTGGGCAAGCATTTAAATATTTCAGCACAAGAATACCATCACCTAGCACCAAAGAGAGAAAGTGGCATAAAATATGCCGAATGAAAGTGCTGAACAGGAGCACCACCACATGCAAGAAGGTCATGGGAGGTTCCCTGTCCTGCACCACGTGGTCGGACTGAGGTCTCTGGATTTGTAAACTCGAGAGCGCTGATGGTCTAAAAATGAACAGCAGCTCATCCAAAGGCAGCCAGCCCCAAGGCAGAGTTGCTGAGCTGGTCCCCGCCTCAGGGGCTTCTTGGTAGCCTCAGCAGCCTAAGAAAAGTCACCTGGTGGGCTGCTGGAAATCCTTCAGTTGCCACCTGGACTGTCAGCTCCTGAGAGGTAGTCGCTGTCACCATCCTTGTCCTGCAAGGATGAAAGAACAGGTGTTTGTCTCCGTGGCTGAGGAAATCCTGGGTCCCTTGTCCTGGGGCTGCCCTTCACCAGCACTCCCTACCCCAGAGCCCAGCCCGCGCCCAGGGGCATGCATTTCCCCCCAGCCATGTCCCCAGCCCTGGGTCCAGCCACCTTTACAAACCTCCTCCCTCCTGAACCAAATCACTGAGTCAGCCCCAGGCCCTGTTACCAAGGGTCTAGGCTCAGGACTAAAGTGAGTAAGAAATCAATGTGCTCACGTGACTCGCGTTCTAATGCTCCCTCTCATGCCAGGCCCTAAAGGACCTGCTGGGGCATCCGACAGAAGACAGAGGCCTGCCCTTGACACATCTAACCTTGGGGAACAGGGTGGCCAGAGATCCTTCTTTTCCCTTCCCGGTCAGTCTCCTAGCGAGCAGCACACAGAGCTTAGTATGATGATCCCTTCCCCCATCCCATCCATTCCTGGCCCGGCTCCGCTGGGAGCACACAGCGCAACTCAGTTCCCCCCCATCTCCAGGCCAGCTCTGCTCAAAGCAGGGGCTGCTCAGTGGCTCAGGATCTGAGGTCTGCGGGAAGCTAGCTGCCAGGGACGGCACCAGCCTCAGCCCGGATTCCCACTGTGGCACGGAGAACTGGCCTCCATCTAGTCCCGTCAGGCACGGTCTCTACTGTTCACTTCCTGCCTTACATGCGAAGACCCAAGCCACGTTCTGGGGGAACACGGCCCTACTCTCCAGCCCTTTGAGCGGTCTGCAGAGGCCTTCCCACAACCCTCCTCCTGGGGTTGGACGCTGGCCCCTCTCCTTGTAACTGCCCGGATGGAGTCCCCTTCTCCTGGACACATCACATGAAGCCGCCATGCTGCGCTCACTCAAAGGTGAATCCGGCTCATGCTGTGTGTCCCTGCTGTTCCCACACCACCCACCCTGGGCCCAAATTGACTCTCTACAGAGAGCCAGGCCTGAGTTCCCTACATCCCTTTAGCACCAACAGGCCTTAAGCAGTGGTGTGGGCCCCTCCCCTTTCCCAGTGGCCTTAACAGTGAGGCCATATCAGAACTCAGGGCTGAGCTTGTCCAAGCTGTTGCTAACACGTGATATGAGCTCTCATTCACCTGGTCCCATTGCCCTGTGAGAAGGTTCAGGGAGTGGCCAGGGGGCAGGCTGGGAATTCACCTTTCCCTGGGCTCACCCCAGGCCATTTGCCTTCCCTTCCCTCTCAATCTGCTCTCCGGACCTGTACCTCTAAAGGAGGCCGACATGGATGCCAATTAGGACTGCGCAGCTGAGGAGCAGGGTGGGGATCCAGGTGCCGGGTCCGATGGCCGTGTTCCTGGCCGGGGCCGTGTCCTGCTGAGTGGTTGGTGGCGCTGAAATGAAAACGCAAGAGTGAGAGCCCCGGTCTGGACCCCAAACTGGGGGAGGCTCCCTTGGCTCCTGCTGGCCCAGGTTCACCCTACCAGGCAGACGGGGTCTGTCACTCTACTTGTGGCAGCTGCTGTGACATGTCCTGCTGTCGGGGGGGGGGGAATGTGCTCTGTCCCCCGGGGGCTCCTACAGCCAACAGGGAAGCAGGGGTTGCCATGTAACCAGTCTCTCCTGCTGGGACAGACAGGAGGTGATGCAGGACAAGGATGGTGACAGCGACCACCTCTCAGGAGCTGACAGTCCAGGTGGCACTGAAGGATTTCCAGCAGCCCACCAGGTGACATGAAAAAGACAACGAGTCCCGAAAAAGGAATCAGGAAGAAGACAATCTCCGGCAACAGTCTGATGCCTCCCTGTTTGGGGCCAGCAAGAAATCCAAGCAATACCCAAGGACAAAGGTGTGTGCAGCGAGGAAGTGATTCCAGGAGGTGAGAAGGGGAAGGAAGGATGCTAGAACATTCCTGTGCCATTATTCTGCCAAGAAGAATTTGCCATGGATGGATCAATTTCTTTCTCTCTCTCAGACAACCCCCCCCGGCGAGCGCCCCCATACACACTGGGGAAGGGGGAGGTCATTTCAAGAGAAGCAGCACTCCATCCAGTCTTCTGAGTTACCTGTTTTCTCCAGCATTTCATCCCAGTGCTCCAATACTTGCTGGAGCCAGCCCTTACAGTCTCCGTTGGAGATCCTCATGAGGAAGCCGGTCAGCTCTCTGTCACTGTCCAATGTGCCCTGGAACTGTTGGCCTCCAGGATGCACCACTGTCCACTTTCTGATCTCCGGGTCAAAGCGGTGGGTTATCTGCTCATTGAAGGCAAACTGCCAGGATCCTCTGGGCTGTCTGTCCGGTCCACACTCATACATCAGCCTGCCCTGCAGGGTGAGAGGATCTGCCCCCCGCGCCCACCGTGGGAAACAAGTCAGCCTCTGGTGTTGACCAATCCTTTGTCCCCCCTGCTGTGTACTCCTCAGCTCCCCTTCGGCCCTCCCGGCCCTGCTCTGTCCTCCTTGTCGGCCCTGGCTGCTGGGCCGCGTGTGTGGGACCCGCTTCTAAGTTTTACATGAACACCCTAGCCCCCCGGCCCTACCAAACTGTTCTCCTTCTGCGCTGGGCCTTCAGACTTACGGCTCTTAGTGAAAATCCCTGTTCTGATGTCCAGCAGTTTCTTTCTGAGCTCTTCCACCAGGTCTTCCAGAATTTCCTTTTGTCTCTCCCAAAACGCCGTGTCCCTCAGCTTCATCCCCAGAGGACCAACCGGTTTGACCTCCTTGCTCTGACAGTCGTAAGAAAGAAACTGGTTTCCATCGACCAGGCCTTGAATCTCACACCATGGTTGTCCAGGCCTGGCCTGAGATGTGATGTTGAAGTTGTAGGAAAGAGAGAGAGCATCTGCGAAGGGAAAGCACAGGTAGAGGTTGGGGTTGGAAGACAATGACCGGCAGGCACCGCTCGGCCATCCACGTGACAGCAACAGATGTGTGCCAGGCTGAGCTAGCAGAATCAGGACTGTCCCTGCACAGCCTCCCCCTGCCGCCCAGCAGTAGAGGTGGCGCCCTTCCCGGCTTTGAGGAGGATCAGGAGGCCTCTGCCTGGCAGGAAACCACACAGCCATTGAAATGTCCCCTGTGTCTACCAGGCTGACACCAGCGTCCCTCAGCCTTTGACAGAACAAATATAGCAGGAAATGCATAAAACAAAACTAAAAACATGTCCTCCAACTATGCTCGTGGAGAGGTCAGGAGGACTCTTTACCGCACTCATGAAGACTGCACCGTGAGAAGGGCACCCTCATTGTCAAGAAGCTCAGTGACGTCTCTCTGATGGCCCAGCTTGGCGGTAGGAGACGGTGTTGCAGAAATAGGGGCCCAGGAGTAATGGGGTGAAAAATCCCGAAATAAGAGAGTTGAGATACAGGCGCTCAACTGTCAGAAGCAGGGAGGCGGCCATGATTGAAAATGATCCTAGAGCTTGGAATGCTGCTCAGGGCCTGCCCCACAGAAAGCTCTCCATCCCTTTGGCTCACAGAACACAGTGATCCTAGAGGCAAACTAGCTGGACAGCCAACCCAGAGGCTGCTCGATTTAAACAATACAAACAAACAAAGACCAAGCCCCAGGATGGATGAGGAGGAGGCTGAAAGCAAACACCCAACAGAGAGTCTGGATCCTCTGCCCAGGTTCCAGACCCGAGCCACTTCTCAGAGCTGGAAGCCTTTAGGAGAAGCAGAAGCCAGCTTCCGATCAGGAGGGACCCTCTGGTCAACAGCAAGAGCAATGTTTCCTGCTGGCCTTCCCCAAAGGGCCATGTGGTCATTCGTAGGGGTAGGTATACCCTGGGGAGCAGAGACCATGCAGGCCTTGTCAGTGGACCTCGTGTGTGAGCTGACACCGTCCTCGGGGATCCTAGTGTTATCATGGCCCCTGTTACTGAAATGGTGCGGGGCACGAGGTGCTGCAGAGAATGAGAATTCACAGTGACACCATCGGTTCAGGCACCCACGTAGTGGTCCTTGCACGTTCCCCACATTCGTTACAGGAGTGCAAAATGTTTGTAGTTGAATTACTTGTGGGTTGGGGGCTAGGGGGCAGGGAAATGCAAGTACAGTATTCTCACACTGTCTTCTCTTTCCTCCAAATACAATGTTAAAACAGTGCCCTACCCTGGATGGAATGACAGAGTTGAGTACCAACCCTAAAACCTCTGTAAGGATGCAGGGTTTGAACCCTGTCCTATTTTCATTGAAATGCCAGCCTGGTGCAAAGGTTCTCTGTATATATTAATATTGCATAGGTCTCTGTGATACCTACGCGAATCTGGGGCCTCAGCAAAGTGAAGCAGCCATAGACCATATATGGATGAATGACTGGACCTGCTTCTTGGGCCATAGGACTCTGTGACACTGTAGGAAAATGTTCTGTGCCTTTTGCGACATCCTAACATTGGAATGTTAGGTACAGCCACCACCTAGTGAGCGAGGGAGGCAATGACACTCTGGCAGGGAAAGTGAGCCTGCAAGAGGCTGCAGTATGGTCCAGGGACCTGTAGCCAGGAGGTCTCTGGTCAGGGGGTATCAGAGCTGCCCACCCTGAGCTGGGTGGTGCTGGGATGTGGCCGGTGAACGAGGGCCTGGCGCTGCATGTGCCTTGAACCTTGGCTCATGTGCCCTGGGAAGTCTACCAGTGGATAGCAGTGGGGATGGTGACTCATGGAGAAGTGACGTGAGTGGTCGGGTCGCGGGTTTGTGTGGGGTTCAGGCCCTGCGGGATCGCCCTGTCCTGCCCATAGCCCGGGGCTCAGAGGCTCGGGCTCCGGCTCCCCGACAGGCAGGCGGGGGGCTGGGGGCGACCGCAGACTCCCCGCCGCCGCCCCTCCCCCTCCCCCGCGCGCCACGCCCCCAGAGGTGGCAGTCCGTAGTCCCCCAGGTCGCCGCTTTTCCGTCCCAGAGGGCGACAAAGTCCCGGCGGGCCGCCGGCCCCAGCGGGCGACGAGGTTCCCAAACCCCGGGACTCACGTATCTCTCGCCCGCTGCTCGTCGCGCCCACGACCGATCCGGCCGCCGCCGCCGTGACCCAGCGCACCAGCAGCAGGACCGGGAGGCCCAGCGTGAACCTGGTGGTGGCAGGAGGCTGCATCTCGACCCCAAGTCTGGAGGAGACCAAGTGGAGGAGCCGAGCGGCTTCTGAACGAACTCAGGTGCCGGAAAGGAGATCGGGCTTCCTGTCTCCGGGGCTGGGCTGCGCAGGACACTTTTATCCGAGTGTTTGTGGATCTCCGCACGTCCACGCATCCAGGAGGAAGTGGGCAATGATTCTTCCAATTTTCTTTTTTTTAATCTTTGAGAGAGAGAGAGAGGGAGGGAGAGAGCGCGCGAGCAGGGGCGTGGGGGAGGCAGAGGGAGGGGGAGAAGCAGGATCCCCACTGGGCGGTTCCCCAGGCAGGGCGGTGGCTGGACCAGCAAGTGCGGAGGCTGGCTGACCGAGGGACGCTTCACAGTTAGTTCTAGGAGTGATTTGTCAGTTTGATCGTTGAAGTTTTTCGAAGCCGGGAACTGGAGGCGGGGCGAAGGCAGGGCGAAGATGGGGCGAAGGTGGGGCGGCGGTGGGGCGACGGTGGGGCGACGGTGGGGCTCCAGGCGGGCTCAATCCCTGTAATTCCGGATGCTTGAGGCAGCCAAAGGCAGATGCTTAACTACTGACTGAGCCACCCAGGCATCCCTGATTCTTTTTTTTTTTTATTTTTTTATTGTTATGTTAATCACCATATATTACATCATTAGTTTTTGGTGCAGTGTTCCATGATTCATTGTTTGTTCATAACACCCAGTGCTCCGTGCAGAACGTGCCCTCCTCAATACCCATCACCAGGCTAACCCATCCCCCTCCCCCCACCTCTAGAACCCTCAGTTTGTTTTTCAGAGTCCATCAACTCTCATGGTTCGTCTCCCCCTCTGACATACTCCCCTTTTCTTCCTCTCCTGTTATCTACTTCTTTTTCTTTTTTCTTAAAATATGTTGCGTTATTTGTTTCAGAAGTACAGATCTGTGATTCAACAGTCTTGCACAATTCACAGCACTCATCGTAGCACATACCCTCCCCAATGTCTTTCACCCAGCCACCCCATCCCTCCCATGCCCCACCACTCCAGCAACCCTCAGTTTCTTTCCTGAGATTAAGAATTCCTCATATCAGTGAGGTCATGTGATACATGTCTTTCTCTGATTGACTTATTTCACTCAGCATAACACCCTCCAGTTCCATCCACGTCGTTGCAAATGGCAAGATCTCATTCCTTTTGATGGCTGCATAATATTCCATTGTGTATATATACCACATCTTCTTTATCCATTCATCTGTCGATGGGCATCTTGGCTCTTTCCACAGTTTGGCTATTGTGGACATTGCTGCTATAAACATTGGGGTGCACGTACCCCTTCGGATCCCTACATTTGTATCTTTGGGGTAAATACCCAGTAGTGCAATTGCTGGATCGTATGGTAGCTCTATTTTCAACTGTTTGAGGAACCTCCATACTGTTTTCCAGAGCGGTTGCACCAGCTTGCATTCCCACCAACAGTGTAGGAGGGTTCCCCTTTCTCCACATCCCCGCCAACATCTGTCGTTTCCTGACTTGTTAATTTTAGCCATTCTGACGGGTGTGAGGTGGTATCTCATTGAGGTTTTGATTTGGATTTCCCTGATGCCGAGCGATGTTGAGCACTTTTTCATGTGCCTGCTGGCCATTTGGATGTCTTCTTTGGAGAAATGTCTGTTCATGTCTTCTGCCCATTTCTTGATTGGATTATTTGTTCTTTGGGT
>NW_027397068.1:64049807-64259692 GCF_003265705.2 Callorhinus ursinus | reverse complement strand
CTGTGCAAAAGCTTTTTATCTTGATGAAATCCCAATAGTTCATTTTTGCCCTGGCTTCCCTTGCCTTTGGCGATGTTTCTAGGAAGAAGTTGCTGTGGCTGAGGTCGAAGAGGTTGCTGCCTGTGTTCTCCTTTAGGATTTTGATGGACTCCTGTCTCACGTTTAGGTCTTTCAACCATCGGGAGTCTATTTTTGTGTGTGGTGTAAGGAAATGGTCCAGTTTCATTCTTCTGCATGTGGCTGTCCAATTTTCCCAACACCATTTGTTGAAGAGACTGTCTTTTTTCCACTGGACATTCTTTCCTGCTTTGTCAAAGATGAGTTGACCATAGAGTTGAGGGTCCATTTCTGGGCTCTCTATTCTGTTCCATTGATCTATGTGTCTGTTTTTGTGCCAGTACCATACTGTCTTGATGATGACAGCTTTGTAATAGAGCGTGAAGTCCAGAATTGTGACGCCGCCAGCTTTGCTTTTCTTTTTCAATATTCCTCTGGCTATTCGGGGTCTCTTCTGGTTCCATACAAATTTTAGGATGATTTGTTCCATTTCTTTGAAAAAGGTGGATGGTATTTTGATGGGGATTGCATTGAATGTGTAGATGGCTCTGGGTAGCATTGACATCTTCACAATGTTTGTTCTTCCAATCCATGAGCATGGAACGTTCTTCCATTTCTTTGTGTCTTCCTCCATTTCTTTCATGAGTATTTTATAGTTTTCTGAGTACAGATCCTTTGCCTCTTTGGTTAGATTTATTCCTAGGTAGCTTATGGTTTTGGGTGCAACTGTAAATGGGATTGACTCCTTGATTTGTCTCTCTTCTGTCTTACTGTTGGTGTATAGGAGTGCCACTGATTTCTGTGCATTGATTTTATATCCTGCTACTTTACTGAATTCCTGTATGAGTTCTAGCAGTTTTGGGGTGGAGTCTTTTGGGTTTTCCACATAAAGTATCATATCATCGGCAAAGAGTGAGAGGTTGACTTCCTCTTTGCCGATTTGGATGCCCTTGATTTCTTTTTGTTGTCTGATTGCTGTGGCTAGGACTTCTGATACTATGTTGAATAGCAGCGGTGAGAGTGGACATCCCTGCCGCGTTCCTGACCTTAGGGGAAAAGCTCTCAGCCTTTCCCCATTGAGAATGATATTCGCTGTAGGTTTTTCATAGATGGCTTTTATGATATTGAGGTAGGTACCCTCTATCCCTATACTCTGAAGAGTTTTGATCAAGAAAGGATGCTGTACTTTGTCAAATGCTTTTTCTGCACCTATTGAGAGGATCATATGATTCTTGTTCTTTCTTTTGTTAATGTATCGTATCACGTTGATTGATTTGCGGATGTTGAACCAGCCTTGCAGCCCAGGGATAAATCTCACTTGGTCATGGTGAATAATCCTTTTAATGGACTGTTGGATCCTATTGGCTAGTATTTTGGTGAGAATTTTTGCATCCATGTTCATCAAGGATATCGGTCTGTAATTCTCCTTTTTGATGGGGTCTTTGTCTGGTTTGGGGATCAAGGTAATGGTGGCCTCATAAAATGAGTTTGGAAGTTTTCCTTCCATTTCTATTTTTTGGAACAGTTTCAGGAGAATAGGTATTAATTCTTCTTGAAATGTCTGATAGAAATCCCCTGGGAAGCCATCTGGCCCTGGGCTTTTGTTTCGTGGGAGATTTTTGAGGACTGCTTCAATTTCCTTAGTGGTTATAGGTCTGTTCAGGTTTTCTATTTCTTCCTGGTTCAATTTTGATAGTTGATACATCTCTAGGAATTCACCCATTTATTCCAGGTTTTCTAATTTGCTGGCATAGAGTTACTCATAATATGTTCTTATAATTGTTTGTATTTCTTTGGTGTTGGTTGTGATCTCCCCTCTTTCATTCATGATTTTGTTGATTTGGGTCATTTCTCTTTTCTTTTTGATAAGTCTGGCCAGGGGTTTATCAATCTTGTTCATTCTTTCAAAGAACCACCTCCTAGTTTCGTTGATCTGTTCTCCTGTTCTTTTGGTTTCTATTTCATTGATTTCTGCTCTGATCTTTATTATTTCTCTTCTCCTGCTGGGTTTAGGCTTTATTTGCTGTTTTTTCTCTAGCTCCTTTAGGTGTAGGGTTAGGTTGTGTATTTGAGACCTTTCTTGTTTCTTGAGAAAGGCTTGTATTGTTATATACTTTCCTCTCAGGACTGCCTTTGCTGTATCCCAAAGATTTTGAACAGTTGTGTTTTCATTTTCATTGGTTTCCGTGAATTTTTTTAATTCTTCTTTAATTTCCTGGTTGACCCATTCATTCTTTAGTAGGATGCTCTTTAGCCTCCATGTATTTGAGTTCTTTCTGACTTTCCGCTTGTGATTGAGTTCTAGTTTCAAAGCACTGTGGTCTGAAAATATGCAGGGAATAATCCCAATCTTTTGGTACCGGTTGAGACCTGATTTGTGACCTAGGATGTGATCAATTCTGGAGAATGTTCCATGGGCACTAGAGAAGAATGTGTATTCTGTTGCTTTGGGATGGAATGTTCTGAATATGTCTGTGAAGTCCACTTGGTCCAGTGTGTCATTTAAAGTCTTTATTTCCTTGTTGATCTTTTGCTTAGATGATCTGTCTATTTCAGTTAAGGTGGTGTTAAAGTCCCCCACTATTATTGTATTGTTGTCAATGTGTTTCTTTGCTTTTGTTATTAATTGCCTTATATAATTGGCTGCTCCCATGTTAAGGGCATAGATATTTACAATTGTTAGATCTTCTTGTTGGATAGACCCTTTAAGTAGGATATAGTGTCCTTCCTCATCTCTTATTACAGTCTTTGTTTTAAAATCTAATTTGTCTGATATAAGGATTGCCACCCAGCTTTCTTTTGGTGTCCATTAGCATGGTAATTCTTTTTCCACCCCCTCACTTTCAACCTGGGGCTGTCTTTGGGTCTAAAATGAGTCTCTTGCAGACAGCATATTGATGGTTCTTGTTTTTTAATCCAATCTGATAGCCTGTGTCTTTTGATTGGGGCATTTAGCCCATTTACATTCAGGGTAACTATTGAAAGGTATGAATTTAGTGCCATCGTATTGCCTGTAAGGTGACTGTTACTGTATATTGTCTGTGTTCCTTTCTGCTCTATGCTGCTTTTAGGCTCTCTTTTTGCTTAGAGGACCTCTTTCAATATTTCTTGTAGGGCTGGTTTTGTGTTTGCAAATTCCTTTAGTTTTTGTTTGTCCTGGAATCTTTTTATCTCTCCTTCTGTTTTCAATGACAGCCTAGCTGGATATAGTATTCTTGGCTGCATATTTTTCTCGTTTAGTGCTCTGAAGATATCATGCCAGTCCTTTCTGGCCTGCCCGGTCTCCGTGGATAGGTCTGTTGCCAGTCTAATGTTTCTACCATTGTAGGTTACATATCTCTTCTCCCGAGCTGCTTTCAGGATTTTCTCTTTGTCTCTGAGACTCGTAAGTTTTACTATTAGATAGGGTGTTGACCTATTTTTATTGATTTTGAGAGGGGTTCTCTGTGCCTCCTGGATTTTGATGCCTGTTTCCTTTCCCACATTAGGGAAGTTCTCTGCTATAATTTGCTTCAATATTCCTTCTGCCCCTCTCTCTCTTTCTTCTTCTGGGATCCCAATTATTCTATTGTTGTTTCATCTTATCATATCGCTTATCTCTCGAATTCTGCCCTCATGATCCAGTAGTTGTTTCTCTCTCTTTTTCTCAGCTTCTTTATTTTCCATCATTTGGTCTTCTATATCGCTGATTCTCTCTTCTGCCTCATTTATCCTAGCAGTTAGTGCCCCCATTTTTGATTGCACCTCATTAATAGCCTTTTTGATTTCGACTTGGTTAGATTTAATTCTTTTATTTCTCCAGAAAGGGTTTCTCTAATAGCTTTCATGCTTTTTTCAAGCCCAGCTAGTATCTTTAAAGTCATGATTCTGAACTCTAGGTCCAACATCGTACTGATGTCCGTATTGAGTAGGTCCCTGGCAGACGGTCCTACCTGTTGTTCTTTTTGTTGAGGTGATTTTTTTCATCTTGTCATTTTGTCCAGAGGAGAATAGATGAATGAGAGAACAAAATGCTAACAGGTTAACAATGTCCCCAGAAAATATACTCTAATCAAATCAGGAAAGACCTGAAACCAGGGGAAAAGAAAGGGAAAGAAAGAAAAAAGAAAGAAGAAAAAAAAAGAAAAAGATAAAAACAAACAAAAACAACTAGAATATGATCAAATATGATCAGGCTGGTGCATAGATCAGTGCCACACACTAGATTTGGGGTGTATTTTAGTCTGTTAGAAGAAAGTGCCTCCTAAAATTTTAAAGAAAGAAAGACTTATATATGTACAAAATAAGGGTTGATACAATGAAGGGATGGAATATGACTGTAAAGATGAAAATTATAAAAAATTTTAAAAAAGGAATTGATAAGAAGATGTTTGAAAAAAGAAAGAAGAGGATTAAAATAAAAGGAAAGAAAGAAAGAAAAAAAAAGGTGGGGGAGAGAATGTGATCAGGCAGGAGACTAGAACAGAGCCATACACTAGAGATTTAGGGTATATTTTGATCTGTTAGAAGAAACTGTATCTCAAAATTTTAAAGAGAGAACAACTTTTATATATATATGCCAAAAATAAGGGTAACTACTATGAAGGGATAGAATATGACTCTAAAAATGAAAAATAAAAATGTGTTTTTTTTAAAAAGGGATTGATAAGATGTTGGTTGGAAAAGGGAAAAATTAAAATTCAAAAAAAAAACAGTGAAAAAAAATTAACTTTGAAAGACTAATGAATCATGGTAAAAAAAGCCATGAATTCTATGTGCAGTATTCCCCTAGTGCTGGATTTCTCCCATTCTCCTTGATGGGTAAACTTGGTCTTGGCTGGCTGTTCCCGATCTTCTGGGGGAGGGGCCTGTTGCCGTGGTTCCCAAACGTCTTTGCCGGAGGCGGAATTGCCCCGCCCTTGTCGGTCTAGGCTAAGCAATCTGCTCAGGTTTGCTCTCGGGAGCTTTTGTTCCCTGCAAGCTTTCCATATAGCTTTGGAGGATGAGAGTGAAAATGGTGGCCTCTCAATCTCCGCCCCAGAGGAGCCGAGAACTCGGGGCCCCGCTCCTCAGTGCGCCCCCAGAGAAAAGCAGTCAGTCACTCCCGTGTCCCCGGTCTCCGGCCGCACTCCGTGCTCACCCGGCCTGTGACTGGCGTTTCTATCTCTGGCACCCGACTCCATGTGGAGTCTCCAAACCCAGCAGATCCCTGCGGTGCGCTCCCGCGCCGCTCCTCCCAGGGGAGGAAGGGGGTCTCCCCAGATCTGCCGCTTGTTGGTCTCTGCTGGAGGAGCAGTGGCCCAACTGTTTCGCCGATCACAGTTTATGGTAACCCCAAGCTGAGAGCCTGCCCCTCGGCTCTGTCTCTGCAGCCGGCTTCCCCGCTCTGATACCTGGGAGCTCTGCCGCACTCAGGCACCCCCAGTCTTTCTGTGACCCCGAGGGTCCTGAGACCACACAGTCCCGCGAGGGTTCCACCCCCTGCTTAGCCACTGGAGCGACGTCCCTCAGCGGAGCCGACTTCTAACAGTTCCGATTTTGTGCTCCGCGGCTCTATCACTTGCCAGAAGCGGCCGACGGAGGCCCCCTCCCCCGCCATCTATCCTCCCGAATATCGCCTCGGATTCACTTCTCCACACGTCCTACCTTCCAGAAAGTGGTCGCTTTTCTGTTCAGAGAGTTGTTGCTGTTCTTTTCTTTGATCTCCTGTTGAGTTCGTAGGTGTTCAGAATGCTTTGATCCCTATCCAGCTGAATTCCTGAGACCAGACGAAATCCAGGTCTCCTACTCCTCCGCCATCTTGCTCCCTTGTTTGTTTGGGGTTTTTTTAAGATTTTATTTATTTGAGAGAGGGAGTGAGAGAGCACCAACAGGGGGAGGGGTAGAGGGAGAAGGAGAAGCAGACTCCCTGCTGAGCAGGGAGCCCAACACAGGGCTCCTAGAATCCTGGCCTGAGCCTATGGCAGACGTTTAACTGACTGAGCCACCCAGGGCCCCCCCCAACTGTCATTTTACTCAAGTAGCCCCATGGAGAATTCCTTGTGATGAGAAGCTGAGCTCTCCTGCCAACAGCCATAGGAGTGATCCAGCTTAGAAGCACCAGTCAAACCTATGTGCCCTATATCCCTACCTATAGCCCCAGTCAAACCTTCTGATGAGGACAACCTCAGTTAACCCTTGACTGCAGCCACATGGGGGATCTGAGCCAGAACCTGCCAGCTCTCCTGCTCCTAAATTCTTGACCCACAGAAACTATGTAAATAAATGGTTATTGGTGTTCTAAGCCACTAACTTTTGGGGAGATCTGTTAAGCAACAACAGAGCCAAAGAAATATAACATAATATAATTAATATAAGGAAATAATTTTTCCATGTACCCTGAACTAGTAAGATAATATACAGGATCAAAAGAGAGTGCTTTCAATAGTCACTCTAAGAGCTGGCAATGGCCAGAGTCCCAGCTAAGAGACAGCTAGCTCCCTGGGTCCAGGAGAGAAAGAGAAGGTGAAACAATGTCTGCCCATTGTTTTGATTATTGCTGAGCTGAGTTGAGCTCTCTGGTCTTTGCATCATCCTCAGGTCTTCAGGAGAGAATCCTGTGTTTGTTGAAGGGCCTAGGGAAACTCCGGTTGGGGCCAGACTCTCCCCAGTTTCTGTACCCCTCAGACTTTCCCCCACTTTCAGAGTTAGAGAAGACCACAATTCACAGTTTCAATGAAATTCAACATCAAAATTCAGAGATTTGTGTACTTGGAAGTGGAAAAACTGTGTGGGTGGCTTTGCAAAGGAGCGGTAGGTGGATTCGGGGAGCACAGTGACATAAGAGTCAGGGAAAGCCTGCAGAGCTTTGAAGAAACTGTCAGAGGAGCCTCATGGCATCTGAGGAAGCTGTCGGTAGGGGCTCCAAGGAGAAGTGAACTACTAGGGCTCTTCTCCCCACTTCAGAGCCAAGGTTGTCCGAGATGAAATTCCTGAGGAAAGAGCAGGAGCTCTTATATACCTTGTTAGTTATAGATCAAGAGACTCAGTGAGGCAGGGTGGGGGCCGGGGGGGGCTCAGGTGAATGGAGGCATGGTTAGGGCCATGAATTGTAGGCCTGAAAGACATACAGTGAATGCTTTTGTCAAGTCCCTAACACTTCAAGGAGATGTTGTCCTCAGCACCTGCTACATCCAAAGTAATTCAATACATCAATTCCTTAAACCTTCACTGAACATCTAGGATGTTTAAGTTCTTCTCCTAGAGAGTCAAGGCTAACAAGAATGTTCCCTTTCCTAAAAGAACTAATCAACCCAGTGTGAGAGCCAGATAGATGTACACCCACCTAGAACACTGGATGGTATTCTTACAGCACCCAGAACTTTTAGAACATAGAAGAGAGGAAATTAATTCCATCAGAAATGGTTGGGGAAACTCAGATGACATTCTCTGAGCCCTAGAGGAATTTTACCACTTGTTCAGATAGAAAAAATAATCTAGACAAAAGGATGAGCAGGAGTCAGTACAAAGATGAACACCAGGGTGGGAACCAGCAAGCAGGCTGTACTGGAAGGCCTGGGTATATAATGCAAATGTGTTGATGTGCTGTCCTCCACTGGCTTAACTTTCCCCTCTTCTGTGGGGCATAGAAGCCTGGCCTTGCTCCACACAACTTCCCTCCCATAATCTCAGAAGCCAGCAAGAGGGGATTGTGTCTACACAGAAATACTGTGAAGATCAAATTAAAAGGGCTCAGTAAACTTTGAAAGCATTATACTAGCATTAACTAATATTTTATTAAGGATGAATATGTTGTAGTTAATTGTTGATATTAATGATTTATAATAACCTGGTTATCATAAGGCTCACCGATTCCTTTTGATCACATTCAAAGGCAGACAAGAACTTTAGTTATTGACATGCATGCTGAAGCATTTGGGACACACTTTGTAATGTCTTCCACTTTGAGATGCATCAAAAATAGGGATGCCCTGATGAAAGAAGGGAAGAATGAACAGGTGGATAGTCTGTGATAAAGCATGTAGAGTGCAATGTTAACTGTAGAATCTTAGGTGATCAGTATATTGGTGTTCACTATAAAATTCTATCAATTTCTCTGTATGTTTACAAATTATCTTTTAAATATTGGGGGGAAAGCAATAACAAAGCACACTCCTAAAATTACTCTGGCACCAACATAATTCCCTTAGAGCTCTGAAGGAACAAGGTAATTTCTGCTAAATAAAAGCATAGACACCCATAAGAAACAGGGTAACTTTTAGAAGGATGGTTTTGAAATGTAGAAACTTACCATGGATGTTCATAGGAAAGAGAACCCATCTACATCTGTACGTACCAACTGTCAAAACAAAAAGTGCACAAGACAACATTGAACAGGCCAGGAAGATTTTATTGAAGGCTATTGTAATAGGGGAGGGAGGCCAGAACTCAGCCTGAACTCCACTCCACTGAAACAAAGGGCGGGAGTTGTTTAAGAGGTGGGGACACTAGTGGGAAAATCCTGGAGGTTGATCAACAGGATGTGTTGAGCACATGGAGTTATTTCCCGAGTTTGCAAATGTTGTTCTCTGTAATTAGACCACCAGTGTTCACTAAGTGGCTCCCATCAAAGTTAGTCTCTGTTATGGAATCCACTGTGTCCCCCCAAAAGTCATAGGTTGAAGCCCTAACCCGCAGGGTAACTGTATTTGGAGACAGGGCCATTAAGGGGGTAATTAAGGATGAATGAGGTCATAAGGATGGGGTCCTGATCCAGTAGGACTGGTGCCTTCTAAGAAGGGTAAGGGACATCAGAAGTGGGTGCACACAGAGGAAAGGTCATGTGAGGACACAGCAAGAAGGCAGCCATATGGGAGCCAAAGGAGAGATGTCTCAGGAAAACCAACCTGCCAGCATCTTGATCATGGACTTCCAATCTCTAGAACTGGGAGAAAATGTTTGTTTTGGTCATTGCAGAGGCTAGCATTTTCCTGTTCCTTAAAGTGGTTTTTGAGAAAAACAATAGTATTCTAGCCTGGTAGAGTCAGCTATGCAATATGGATTGACTCTAGGAAGAGTTGACTTGATAATGTAAAGAGCCTACTTAGATGTATGTAATTTTTAGTTTTGATAAATGAGAGATATCTATTTCTTGGAATTTCTATGCATAGACCAGTGAAAATGTAGCTACAAACATGCACAGGTAGACAGCCTCGGCATACAAGCATAGACATGTTGACAGGACTGAAAAAATTGATTTAAACATAATAATTTCCTCTTAAGATTGAGTCTAATACAGAGAGCTAGTTTCAAAATAATCCTCAGATAAAAATTTGCATTATCATTATTGAATTAACAACTGATTGTTTCTTTTAGCCTCACTTTTTGTTTTCAAGTAGTTCTGATATATTAACTAATTTGACTAGACTTGGCCATACACAGTGGCAATGTAGCCCTCAACTATTCGATGGTTTCAGTTCAAGAAAGATGAAGGTGGCCTCAGGAGCGGCCCGATCCCAAAACTTGCGTAGCCCTTGTTGCTCGTGGGCAAATGTTAGGCAAAACCACCGAACGTCTTGGTTCGGTCCAACTCTGCTGAATGGGGGCTGGACTCACGTGTTATCTAGTCAAACAGGGGGAGCCACAGAAATACACATACACCACAGCTGCTCACCCTCCAACTGAAAGTGTGTTAATCAACTTGCAGATACTCCTATTAGAACTTGCCTTTGTTTAGATGTCCTCTAGATTCAGGAATGTATCTTTGCAGTGTTTGTATTGGTTTAGAATATCGGATTTTAAGCTCATCCAACACTGTACTAAAACATTTTGATAAAATCATGCTACTTCTTTCAAAAAAAAAAAAAGAAAGAAAATGTTTCTATTGCTTTAGCCTCCCAGTTGATGGTCTTCTTGTCAAACATAGGCTCCTTTCCTCCTGCAGAGACCAGGAGGTTAGGACCCTATCTCCTTTGATGTTTACATTTGAAAGAGATTGCTCCCAGGGCCTTGAGAAAGATAATCATGGGCTATAAGGCTGGTAAGAGGAGAAAGAATTTACAAGTTTAAAAAAAAAAGGTGTTCTAGGGGCTCTTCGGTGGTTCAGTCAGTTAAGCTAAGCATCTGACTCCTGATTGCAGCTCAGGTCTTGATCTCAGGGTCATGAGTTCAGGCCCCCGCATTGGGCTCCACGCTGGGCATGGCACCTACTTAAAAAGCAAAAACAAAAAAATTAAATTAAATAAAATTTCTAAGAAAAGGGAGATCAGGAGCCTGGAGCCAGGAAGGAGATTGTTTTAAGATTTGTCCAGCTCGGAACTAGAACATTTAGACCATCTTGGTCATGGCCACCATTGAACTGAGAGCTTAAAATACAGACAATGGCAACCTCGCAGCAGCATGCATAAGGAGGTAGAAGTTTTCTTCAGCCAGGATAAAAGGAAGTCAGGTGAGTTAGTCCCAAGCCAGTCTCCAGAATGTCAACAGATACAAAGAATAGCAAATGATGATGATGACGGTGATAAAAGGTGAGTGTATTTGTATGACATTTGCATATTAAACGTGGGTGGAAGGCACCTGGGTGACTCAGTCAGTTAAGCCTCTGACTCTTGGTTTTGGCTCAGGTCCTGGGATGGATCCCCTGAGTCAGACTCTGTGCTCAGCGGGAAGTCTGCTTCTCTCCCTCTCCCTCTCCCCTCCCCCACTCATGCACGTGCATGCTCTCTCTCTGAAATAAATGAAGAAATCTTCTTTTAAAAAATGTGGGTTGAAATTTATTCTCTATGTGAATATCCTGTTCCCCAAAAACCTTTCAGCCCATGGTTTTAGCCTCTATGGATGATCCTGGACTGATACCCTTTTCATTAATACTAGAAAAGGGACATTTACTGAATATACATGTATTTAATAAATATCTACTAGAAAGTGTGGCAGAGCTGAGAACAGGGAACTGGGTAGGCAGGGAAATAGTGGCAGCCCTTGCTGACCCTCTAAACTCCTCATTCAATGTGGCCCAGGCCTCTGTGCCAACTGAAGTTCCTCATCTGAACCACAGATGACAGGCACTGACTTCAGTGACTATTTCTTCCATGCTCCCACAGAGGACACAGAGCCAGAATCTGTTTAGATGCATAGATGCATAGCAGTTATTCATTACATAGAATGGATTCATTACATACCAGGGTTTTCTCCAATGAATTAGATTGATAAAGTCAGGTAGAAAGGGAATCAGTCTCCTTAAGAAAGTATTTTCAAAGTGTTGCGTGCAGACCATAGGAAATTCTATATAACTGTTAAAAAAAAAGATGAAGTAGACATGCATGGGACCGGGAAGAAGATCCATGATTCACTGGTGAGTGAACCAAGGTGCTGAATAGCAGGATAGCCCTCTATGCAATTACTAAAATGGAAAACCAAGTTTGCTCGGCTATACGCCAAGTTGGGGAAAGGCGTTGCCCTTGGAGAGTAAGAACAAAAGATAAAAGTGGGTGAGCAAGGATGAACTTTGTGTTCCTGCTGACTTTTCAATCTGTATGTGCTTCCTTGGCAGCTGAGAACGCTGTGGAGAAAGGCTCAGGGCCCTTGCATCCTATCCGGTAGGCCAACAGACAATCCCGGAGTCCCAAACTGCCCAGAAACATTTCAACACCCTGCATGTGACCACTCCGGGGGGAGTGCCTCTGCCATCCGGAGCTGTTAAATTCCCGGTCCCTGGTGTCACCACGGAAGTCCACATAAGCTGTGCTACTCCGAAACATGACGGGGATGAGTTCCAAGCCCAGAATCCCCCGCTTTTCCTCCTGTTTCTGCTGCTGCTGGGGGTCTCACCACTCAAAGAGGAGCAAAACCTCGAAGGTCAAGAGTAGGAAATGGCTTCAGGCCTGGCCTCACACACTGCCTCCCTCTGACCCCTAGATGCTAATATTCTTTTTTTTTTTTTTTTTTTTTTTTTTTTTGAGTAGGCCCCCAACGAAGGGCTGGAGCTCACAACTCTGAGATCAAGGCCTGAGCTGATACTGACAGTCAGATGCTTAACCCTCTGAGGCACCCAAGTGCCCCTGGATGATAACATCCTTGCGATGGCTTCGGCTTGCAAGCATTGCTGTGGGATGCTTCTCGGAAGGCACAGTCTCTTCTCTCTCACTGAATTCATCATCGTCCTGCAGCGCTGTGTCCTGTCGGTCCTGGAGTGAAAGTTCCTGTGTTGGTGAAGGAAGACAGGTCCTTCTCATCCTTTTCTAAATCTGGTGAACCAGATGCTTAGGGCTTTGCCTCTTTCTTTGTTCAGGCGTGTCTGTCAGTCTGTCTGTCTTCCACGTGTGTCTTAGTGGGGCTTGGATTCCCAGGGTGGTGACCACTCGGGTCCTGGAGAGCACAGCCTACTCTCTACTTTTGACTCTTATCACCCCAAAGTGTCAATCCTTCCTCACACTGCTCCCCTCACTCTCTGGACATTCTGGAAAGCACAGCCTTGATTTAGGACTCCTCCTTTGAAGCCTCTGCTCTTCACCCCCCCCACCCCCGCCCCGTGGCTAAGTCCTGCCTTCTTCACAGAAGTCCTCTGACCAGGCCACGGTCGATATTCATCAACCACATGCCCAGAAGGTCTGCCTGTTCACTTTCTGCTAACCATCCTGTGGATCTAGGTAGACTGTAAGGCTCTGAAGGGTAGAAACTGTCTTGTACTGTTGCAGCTTGCCCTCTACCCAGCCCCACACTCTGCTCATAGTAGCTGCTCCCCAAAATACTTGTCAAATGAATGTACCCGGCAGCAGTGGACACCCTCGGCGGTCTGGAGAATTTGCCATCCTCCCTGGACCTCAGACAGCTGGAGGGGAGGTCAGGTTTGGATTCAGGAGCTGAGGATCCAGGGATGGAGAAGGGAATCTCCTCCCTCTCACGGCCCAGCCCTTCAGAGGCTTCTTTGTGGTGTCACAGAGACTGGGGGACTTAAAAGGATCTTTTCTCCCCATCCAGCCCCCACCTGTCTCCCTCAGCAGTGCTCACTCTCTTTGCTACGAGTCCATGCTCATGACTCAGTCCAGACCTGGACAGCCTGCTCTCATTTTTATGCTCCACCTTCTTATTTTTTTTCTCCTTGTACTTAATGTATTGAAGAAACAAGATTGTCCTATAGAACTTTCATATCTTGGACTTGGCTGATTGCATCCCTGCACCTGTTTATATTGTTCTGGTGACAATATTTTCTATAAACCAGCTGTTAAATCCAGAGACTTGATTAGTTTTTTGATTCGATTTTGGTTTTGCAAAGCTACTTGTTAGTTGGTGTTGTAAATCAATATCCTATTACATTACATCAGAAGATTGGGCTGGCCCTTCAGGTGGGACCCTAGTACACATGAGAGCCTGTGGACCTGTGGACCTGGGGACTGTGAGGAGCTATTCAGCTGCTATGACATTGACAGCATCCACTTCAAGGACGTCGTGGTGCTCTCGGGAAGCAGGAAGCTCAGGACCATCTTCCGGGTGGACTGAGAAATTTACTCAAGAACGGGTCTACAAAAGAAGCTTTAACTTTGGTTTATTGATAGTTTTACCTCCCTACACCTTGCAGATCAGAGTTGGTGCTTTCTACTTTTTTATGGATTCCTGTGCCAACTGAAACAAAGCATCAGAATTACCCTAAAGATGTGAAATTTTTCAAGACTTGACAAGTGAATAACATTTTCATGCAATTTCTATTTTTGAGAGCTATGACTGAAAAAAACATGTTATCTTACAGCATTACCCGAATTACTTACATAGAATGAAAAAGAATTCAACGAGCTGAATTTACAGAAGAATTTAAGGGCCCAAATGACCAAGTAACACAGCTTATCACTTTTGATATATTAGAGAAAATATGAAATTAGTTGTTATCAGAACATGAAACATAATGAAATAGAATTTCAGCCAATAAATCCATTGGATGGTCAGTCCTGAGAAGCAGAAACCAAGATGGGGTTAACGTGCAGGGATTTCAATGCGGGAAGCCCCTGTGAGAAAAAAGGCAGAAGCCTGGGGGATCTGGGAGACCATTCAGATCAATGCTGTTTGGACCCCAAGTGAAGGAGGGGCAGAGTTTGGGTGGTGGCATCCTGCCCTGCCATCTAGTCTAGGGAAGTTATCACAAGGTCTCAAGAGAGTCCTTAAGTAAAAGTGGGCCATCAGAGAAGTCCCGTGCCTCCCAGGAAGAGGCCTGCCTTAGTACCCTGTCGGGCTCAGTCACTGGCTGGGAGCAGCAATAGGGAGAGTAGCCTTGGCACATCCACAGCAACGGACTTCAGGGGTTGGCCCGGGGCCTGTGGTCAACTGAGCGCCCTGTAGTTGAAGACCTGAGGGCCATGTTCTCACGGCCACCACAGCACAAGCCAGATAAACCCTCAGCTTGGGAAAGGAAGATTTTTTTTTAAACATTAGTATTGCAGGGGAGAAAAAATAATTTTACTTCTACCCTTCTGAGTTCTTGGCTGACCTCCCTGTACTGAGACACGTAAGTTTCGGGGCACCTGGGTAGCTCAGTAAGTTTAGGGCCACCTGGGTGGCTCAGTCGTTAAGCGTCTGCCTTTGGCTCAGGTCATGATCCCAGGGTCCTGGGATCCAGTCCCACGTCGGGCTCCCCGCTCCGTGGGAAGCCTGCTTCTCCCTCTCCCGCTCCCCCTGCTTGTGTTCCCTCTCTTGCTGTGTGTCTCTCTGTCAAATAAATAAATAAAATCTTTAAAAAAAGAAAGAAAGAAACGTTAAGTTCATTAATATGTATACCTCATGTGCACATGGGAGAGGTCCAGGGAAAAAAATAACTCCTGAGGCAGTTTAGAATTGTTTAAATACCATCTTAATAGAGAAAGGGGAGCGGGGATATAGGCCTCTTAGGAGAGAGTGAGTACATGATTTTTAGGAAAGATGAATAGGCCCTTAGTAGAACAGATGGGAGGTGTGAGAGTTTGGGACAAAGTTTGTGTGTGGTGTCGGCTTTCAGTCTCCTCTCCTATGGCAAGAGTCAATCCTTCCTGTGAGCCACTTCACAGATGAAGAAATCGAGGGGCAAAGACTTGTCAAGTGCACATCAAATCAGCAGCTGGATCTGGCTACTCTAAGGTCTTTCAGGGGGACACCTGTGAGAAAACTGACCCCTTTGGCTGCCCTTAGATGCTTCCACCAAAACACCTCTGAGGCCCTGCAGTGACTTGCCTTCCCCTTTGCAACCTTATCAGCCTGGGCAAGCAAATCAAGCCCTGTGAGCAGGCTGCATGTTCCCACTGAACTGTAGTTTTTCTACAACAGAGCTTTCTGAGGGGCTGATCTGACTGGGCGCTTTTCTAACTCCAGATGCCTACTGAATACATTCACATGGATTTGTGAAGAAAGCCACAAATTTGGCTTCTTGGAGCATCTGAACTGGCAAGCTTCTCCTATTCAACTCTTTTATTTTATTTTTATTTTTTTAGAGAGAAAGTGAGTGAGCAAGAGAGAGCACACAAGCAGAGATAGAGGCAGAGGGAGAAGCAGGCTCCCCGCTGAGCAGGGAAGCCCAAGGTGGGGTTCGATCCCAGGACCCCGGGATCATGACCTGAGCCGAAGGCAGACGCCTAACAGACTGAGCCACCCAGGCGCCCCTCGACTCTTTTCTTTTAAGAATCACCTGGTACCTGACCAACACCTTAATCACAGCCTTGTGGGACCCCAAGCAGAGAACCCAACCTCGTCATGCCAGACTTCTGACCTACAGATCTGTGAGCTACTGACTGAGTGCCCTTAAAGCAGATGAGCTGATAGTCATCTGTCACACAGCAATAGAAAACTAATCACATACCTTTAGGCTGTGACAAGAGGGGCAAAGAGAATCGTTTGATGATTAAAATGAATTCCCATTGGGGTGCCTGGGTGGCTCAGTCGTTAAGCGTCTGCCTTCGGCTCAGGTCATGATCCCAGGGTCCTGGGATCGAGTCCTGCATCAGGCTCCCTGCTCCGCGGGAAGCCTGCTTCTCCCTCTCCCACTCCCCCTGCTTGTGTTCCTGCTCTCGCTGTGTCTCTGTCAAATAAATAATAAATAATAAATAAAATAAAATAAAATAAAATAAATTCCCATTGCCCTAGGCTCAGCTCCATACTTCTCAAACCAGGTTTCTCTTTCTCTACCCACATTTCCAAGCCGGTAGCATAGGATACATAAACACTGCAATGCATACTGTGGTTCTGTACCTTTGTATGTGACTTCCAGAGGTTCCCCACAGCAGGCTGGTCCCACTTAAAAGACTCGCAACTGGGGCACCTGGCTGGCTCAGTTGGTGGAGCATCTGACTCTTGATCCCAGGGTGGTGTGTTCAAGCCCCAGGTTGGGTGTGGAGCCTACTTAAAAAACAGATTTATAAATAAATAAGTAAATAAATAAATAAATAAAATTAAAAAAGGAAAGACTAGCAATTACTTCATGATATATGAACCTATAGGAAAATAAAACTGCCTCAGATTTGCCAGTGTTTTTATAAAAAGCCCTAACCTCCTGAGACACAGAAATGTATACAAGATAAAGATAGGAATTGCTGGATGATATTTCCCCTGGAAGAATTTTACTCATCAAATACTATGAGAATTTGAAATGAAGCCATTCATCTAGTAAATTGCTCTGTTCCCAGAGGCCAAAGGATTACAGGCTGAACTTTGACCTTAGGCTAAACCCAACGCGGGGTTTGAACTGTGTAGGGGTTACACCTGTGATGAATTAGAGTGTGGAAATCGGGTGGAGAGAGGGTGAGGGAGAACACGAGATTAGGGAGGCGGGGAGGTCAGGAGAATAGAAGGGGGGTGTATGCGGGGTGTGGGGGGGAGCAGAGCAGCTGAAGTGAGGCGACGGGGGGGGGGTCGGGGGAGGTGTTGGGGGAGTGTGCCGGGCGCCAGATCCCCTCTGAGCTGGACTGGAGGAAGGAGCCCTCCCGGCGCCCTCCCTGCTCCGGCTCCCGGGATCCTCCCCCGTCTCCCCAAAGGCTGCTTCCAGTGCCCGGGACCCCTTCCCCTCCCGCCCCTCCGCGAGACGCCGTGTCCTGGGGCTGGCCGCCAGGCTTTCGGGCTTTCAGGGAGCAAGAGAGAAAACCAGAGAAAACGGCGGAAACCGAAAACCCGCAAGAGGGAACTTTCAAAAAGTTCCAAGGCGTCCACAGTGACATCACACCCACCACGTCAGTGGTGGAGTCTTGTAGCAATTTCGGAGGTCTTAGCCCGCCAGCGCGCCCTGTCGGCGGGCACAGGCGCTGCAGCCTCCACCGCGGCCGCGGCTTTGGCCCTGGTGGCCGGGCTTGCGTCCTGGTGGCCCTGGTGGTGGTCCTTGCGCCATAGCCTCCTGGGGGAGTGGGAGGGAGCAGGGGAACCAGTGGGCAGGAAATTCCATCATCCTGGAAGCCACCAACCCTGATGATGGAGTTTGGGAATGTAGGTGAGGTCTGGAGTCCAAGACCAAGAAAGAATTCTTGGGACATCTTTGGTGCAAGATGGTGGTTTTATTAAAGCCCGAGGACAGGACCCTTGGGCAGAAAGAGCTGCCGCAGGGGGGTTGGCAGGGGTGGCTGATTATATACTTGGGTATTTTACCCTTTTTACTAAAAGGGGTATTTTACCTTTTTTACTAAAAAGGGAGGTTTTCAAAAGAACTTTCCTATGCTAGAGAAGACCTACAAGATACTGGAGGCCTTGCCATTGTCAAGTTAAGGTTGTTTTCCCTCTAGAAAGGGGTTAACAGTAAGTTATTTGTCAATGAGCTACAGGTTATAAGGACATTTAATTTTACCTACATTTCCTTCTGGAAGTTAGGTTATTGATAAGAATGCTTTTTTCTTGTAAATCACTAAGACTTTTGTAAATTGAGGGAGACGCCTGTCCTGCAGGCCTATAATCTCTGTAAATTAACCACTTGTTTTTCCCTACCTAAGCTTTACAGCAGCTAAGAGTGCCGGATCCTACCAGGTGTTGGGGTGGAGGGGGTTGCAGGGTGTCAGCTTGTGCTTTGCCCTGGCTTTGTCCTCATCACTGAGACTGGGGAGGGGGGGCAGTTGCCCCCCAGGGGAGGGGACCGCACTTGATAACGAAAGGGAGGAAATACCTAGATCTATTGCTTTGAACTTGCTCCTCCATCCCCTTAGAGTTCACCACAGGCAGGTGAAGAGAGAATAGCTGATGAGGAGAACAAAGGCAAAAGAAATGTAGACAAAATTAAACGTCCTTACAGCTTGCAGCCCATTGGCAAATACTTGAGACAAGCAGAGTATGACCTTCCAGGAACTCACAACTGCCTTAACATTAATGCTTTGCTAGAGGTGAAAAGCAACCTTCCCTCGACATTAGCACTTCAACATCAACGGGCACACAGCCCTCCTCTTTGATGCAATGAACATGACCTGGACAGTCATGAATCCTGGAGCCAGAGGCCTCGAGGAAGAGTGGGAGAACAAGGGACTGGCAGACTATTTCAGGAGGATCTCCGTGGGAGACTGCAGTCACCGGCTCAGGGAATTCTTAGAACACTGGGAGAGAGTGCTGGAGCCCCCAGGTAACTGAGCGGGGTGAGCAGGTTGCAAGTAGCTCTCTTTAAAGGTCGAATGCCTTCCTTCCCCATGTGGATAGGAGTATGTGTGTGCAATTGAAGACTTGATGAATCAGTCAGCTGACTGAGTTCTTGGTGGACTGGAGAGGCACTGACCCCCTCCCTCCTCACAGGGGCCCCCGTCCCTGCTAACCAATGATCCAGTCACCCTGGACTGCTAGGTGGTCTCCAAATCTGCAAGCTACGTTGTGCTTCCAGCCTTCTCTTCTTCCTCTGTTTTACTTATCCTTTAACCAGCACGTCCAAGGAAGCCCTCCCACTTCCCCCAGACAGAATGAAGTACCCCAGTTCTGTCACCCTCAAAAAGCTCTGCCCACAGTGACCACATCAAACTGTATGATAATCAGATGGACATCAGCTGTCTCCCTCAGTAGAAATATGAGCTCCATGAGGACAGGGCAAGACCCCCGTTCCTCCTTAGACCCCAGGATCTGATAGAATGGCTGCCACATCATGAATCAATAAATTTGGGGGTGACATGGGCTGCCTGGGGAAAGTGGGTGCTCAGGAAGGTATTTTATTATTTTTTTATTGAAATATAATTCACATACAGAATATATTAATTTCACATGTACAATATAATGTTTCAACAATTCTCTACATTACTCAGTGCTCATCAGGATAAGTGGATGCTTAAACCCCTTTAGCTTTTTCACCCCACCACCACCTCTCCCCACAAGCATCCCATCTGGCAATCATCAGGAAGGTATTTTTTTTAGGATTGACAGGGCTTTCACTTTTTGTCTGTTTTAGCACCATCAATAAATGTCCCAGATGCCGACCAGCCTTCATCCATCCTGAAAATTTTATGGATCATCACAGCAATCTTCTGCTGAATCCTAATTTGCATCTGCCTCTACATCTGCATCTGTAACAAATCAGGTAAGTGTGTAACAGGCCAGCCCCTGGCTGTGGGGGAGGACGTTGTCTGCTAAGGACTTGGGAGAGGTGAGCCGTGGGTCTCAACCAAGCCCTTGTCCACTGATCCATCGCTACACAGAAATGATGCCCTTTCTTGGTGTTGAGCCCCCACACCCCGCACTAGGGCTGGGGTTACTCTGATGTTGGGATGGTGGGGGCTGGTACAAGCAGCACGAGAGTGCAGACCGAGTATCTACTCCTGAGGTGGGGCAGGGTCTCAGACCTACATCCTGGAAGGGGTATTGTCTGGTCGCAGTCTATCCCAGGATTCCCATTTTTTGATGAAAAAATTTTTTGCTCTCTGAGAATAGCATGATGTACTCAACAATCTTTGTAATGTCATAATAGCTGTTCCATGATTAGATGTTTCTTCTCTGGACCATGACATAGTTACAACATTAGACCAACCCTTGGTGGCAAAAACTGACATTAATGACAATCTGGCTGCCAAACCAATACGTGATCTTCTACCACAGGTGGGTTTGCTAAGAAGCTAATGAGGCTTCAGCTTCAGAACACTCCCTTTACACTGTCTCCTCCCACGGCTCTTGAAGGGGACCTTGCAATGTGTTGACTTGGTCATTTTTTTAAAATTTGCAAAAGTAAGCCATTTGCTCACGATCAGTTAGGCCTGTCGGTTTTACTCTGATGCTCTTTACATCAGACTTCCCTCCATGTCAGGTGGAACTGGAGTGGCGGCTGGCATTTTTTACAAATTCAGTTGAGAGGAAAATGAACTAGGGATTTATTTATTTTGGTTTAATGAGATATATTTATGTATTCGCACACACTTCCCTGTGCAGATGAATTATTGCTATGCGGAAACCATAGGTCCATCATGCTGACTGACTAGATGTCATAACACAAAGGTACAGGGCTACACAGCAAAGTGACATGTGAATTAACTTATCTGTTTACATATTAATATGCCCTAGTCGCAAGGATAAATAATAATGTGATATATTTACAAATGAAACACTATATAGTAATCAATAAGGAGTAAGCTGCTACACAAAACATGAATGATTCCCATAGATGGGAATTTAAGAGGAAAATGTCAGACACAGAAGAATATATACTCTATGATTCTATTTATGTAAATTTCAAAATAGACAAAACTGATCCTTGGTAATAGAAGTCAGAATAGTGGATCCTGATTGGGAAATGATCTATAACTTGATCTGACAGGTGATTATGAAGGTGCATTTCACCTTTAAAAAGACATCAAGCTGACCATTAAAGATTTATACACTTTACTGTATAAGAATATTACATTTCAACAAAAAAAGTTTTAAAAAAATTTTTAAGTAGATATTTCAGTTTTCATTAATGTCTTGACAAACTGGTAGTTTTCTTGGCAGGAATATCCTCAATAGTGAATTAAATTAAAATACAATATACATTTTTTCTGAATAGAATCAGATATCTATACAGTGAGAGACAGAGACACAGACAGAGAAAACTATTACGTGACAGACAGTGCCAGACTCCACAAACTAGTCCTTTACAGATAGAACTATTACGTGACAGACAGTGCCAAACTCCACTAACTAGTCCTTTACCTATATCACTGCTCTAGGCTTACAAATTTATTGCTTTCTCCCATTGCTGTCATCATCCTTATAATGTCCTCCCCAAGTTCACCCAGACCTCACAAACTGAAATGTAAAAACTTAGATAAAGTTGGCAGTTCTGGGGTTAAAGTCACAGTTCCTGGGGCTCTCTGTGGAGTCCAAAGTTAAGATTCTTTTTTCTTTAAGATTTTATTTATTTATTTGAGAGAGAGAGAGCATGTGTGTGAGAGAGAGAGAGAGAGAGAGAGAGAGCAAGAGAAAGAGAGCGGGAGCAGAAGGAAGGGCAGACGGAGAAACAGACTCCGCACTGAGCTCGGAGCCCGACATAGGGCTCAATCCCAGGACTCTGGGATCATGACCTGAGCCGAAGGCAGATGTTTAACCTACTGAGCCACCCAGGCGCTCCCAAAGTTAAGATTCTGATGACAAAAATAACCCACTCCATAATTCAGTGAGGAGCAATGTTACGGATGGGGGAAATGATTCAACTCTTTAGCTGTTCAAAAGAATACTAATGTTCAGCCTTCTCTGTTTTAAGTATGGGCCCTGGCATGAAAAGTAAGCTTACAGAATCATAGTGTCCAAACATGCTGGGCACATATAAGTAAGTGGTCAGACAGGGGGCACTGTCCAGAAAGGGCTCGTGTTAATGGTACTGTAGCAGCTAGAACCCGGGCTATGTTTATACCGAGACTTGGAGTGAGGGCAGTAACACGGTGGGCCCAGCTGATCTCTTGCCAGGGTAGGGGATGCCATGCACAGAGCTACAGGTACACAGGTCTGCCTTTAACCCCTGGTGGAATGTGCCTGAGGACAGCTTACCTGCCTCAACCCAGCAGGATGGAGTTAAGGCTGCATGCCCAGCCATGAAGGGGATTGGTGAACAGGGAGGAAGGCAGAAGACCCATTTTCAAACTAGGTTTCAACAGTGAGGGCTTATGGGCCTCCATGGGCACTTGGGGTTTTGAACTCAGCCAGCTTGAGTTCAGCTGAACCTGTTGTTGAAGGGCTACAGGTCTTGACAGGGACAGGGCAGGGTTCAGCTGGTGAATGTCATTGCCCAAGCTGAGGCGTAGGGGAGGTGGGAGGCAGGGCCGGCCCAGGAAAGCCTGTGTTAGAGATAAGGAGTAAAAGGGTATCCTCCCACGCTTCCTCCACCTTTGGGGAGTGCCTCCCTGCTCATCAATCCCCTTTGTGGCTGGGACGGCAGCCTCTCACAGGTCTTCCTGTAAGAGGGAGGGAGGGAGGTCTTCCCATCAAAGGAAAGAGTATCAGCACCTGAGATCAAAGAGGGCTCTGTGTGCCCCTGACTCATTCCTACTTTGTTGTCTTTGGCATTTCTTGGCATTACTTTTGCTGATGAGTCAGAAGAGAGAGGAGATTAGCCAAAACTAAATGATGAAGAAAAGAGCTGATGGGAAGTGTCTTAAGTCAGGAGACATTAGGCAGAGGGTAGACCCAAGATAATCTGATCCAGAGTCTAGCATAAATACTTTTTTCTTTTTCCTCTTTAGTCTGAAGACAATTCCAGTGCCAGGAAGCAAGGCTCCGCTCTCCAGAGCTCCTTAGCATCTGACAGTAGCTATTTTGCCTATTCTTTCATTCCCGTTGTGGCCCCAGAGTGTCAAGAGATTCAGAGAGAATTTGATGCCCTATGACTGTCCCAACATCTTTTCATGCTCATCAACCATTTCGAGGATTTGTGAATTTCAGGATAAAAGTTCTCCCTAATATCCCTTCCCAGGTAAACCCTCTTCCTGCTAGCGGTCCACCCTGGACATAGGCCTACTTGAGGGGACTGTAGGGCCATGCTGTAAGGATGGGGGCCAGACTCTGGGAAACAGTCTGGAGGTTCCTCAAAAAGTTGAAAATAGAGCTACCCTACGACCCAGCAATTGCACTACTGGGGATTTACCCCAAAGATACAAACGGAGTGATCCGAAGGGGCACCTGTACCCCAATGTTTACAGCAGCAATGTCCACAATAGCCAAACTGTGGAAAGAGCCCAGATGTCCATCCACAGATGAATGGATAAAGAAGATGTGGTCTATATACACAATGGAATACTACTCAGCCATCAAAAAATGAAATCTTGCCATTTGCAATGACATGGATGGAACTAGAAGGTATTATGCTAAGCGAAATAAGTCAATCAGAGAAAGACAATTATCATATGATCTCACTGATATGTGGAATTTAAGAAACAAAACAGAGGATCACAGGGAAAGAGAGGAAAAAAATAATAAGGTGAAACCAGAGAGGGAGACAAACCGTAAGAGATTCTTAATCATAGGAAACAAACTGAGGATTGCTGGAGGGGAGGGGGGTGGAGGGATGGGGTAACTGGGTGATGTAATGAGCACTGGGTATTATGTAAGACTGATGAATCACAGACCTGTACCTCTGAAACCAATAATACATCATATGTTAATTAATTGAATTTAAATTTTAAAATGTTTAAAAAAAAAAAAGGATGGGGGCTGGGCAGCAAAGGAACCATCCACGTAATTAGGGGGTTGGAACTTTCAGTCCCACATCCTGTCAGTCCTGACATCCAGGAAAGGAGCACCAGTTGGCGGTTGAATCGATCACCGATGGCCAATGATTTAATTAATCATACCTATGTAATGAAGCCTCCATAGAAACCCAAGAGGATGGGGTACAGAGAACTCCTGGGTTGGTAGACTTGCTGGGAGACTGGTGTTCTGGAAGAGGGAATGGAAGCTCAGTGCCCTTCCCCATACCTTGCCCTGTGCATCTCTTCCCTCTGTCTGCTCCTAAATTTTATCCACTTAAACTGGTGGTGTAATGAGTAAAATGTTTTTCTGAGTTCTGTGAGCTGCTCTCACAAATTAATGAAAGCCAAGGAAGGGATTATTGGTCGGTCAGAAGCACCAGTGGGTGCTTCCTGGACTTGCAGCTGGCATCTGAAGGGTGGTGAGGCAGGGACCCTTGTAGGACAGACCCCTTGACCGGTGGGAAACTAACACTATCTCCACATAAACAGTGTCAGGATTGAATTAAATTGTAGGATACCCAGCTGGTGTCTGGAGAATTGCTTGTTGGTGCGGGGACCCCCTTTCCTCCTCCATCACTGGGATTGAGTGCAGAACCCTTTCAGGGGAACTTTGTTACAGCAAGCCTAGCAAATGAACACTCATGACATACAAAAATTGAAGGCATAGGTATCACTGTGGTCTCAAAAGATGATTGCAAATAACAGCCCGGGAATTCTTGGTCAACGGGAGAAAATGGTAGAGCTGACCGGTAAATGAACTGGTGCAAAAGGGAGGATGGGCGAGTGAGCAACGGAGGGGCTTTGCTGGTGGTGTCTCCCTGGGAACCAGGCACTTCCCACCCACTGTCCCTGTCCCTTCCCCCTCACACCCCCCAGACCCTCCCTCCCCCTACCATTCCTCGCCACCAACCCGATACCTACCCACCTCACCACAAGTGTGGGAGGTAAGGTAATGCAATTGTTTCTGTATTATAGATGAGCAATCTGGGGTTTAAAGAGAGTAAGTGGCTTGCCCCAAGGCTCCACAACCAGTAAGTGTTGGCCCAGCTGCTGCCGTCCTTGACCTTAAGACTGCACTATATTTAGCAGGTTGAGTTGCATTGAGAGATGTTGTGCCAGTTTTTAAATATTTGAAAGACTGCCACTTGGGAGAAAGTACAGATTGCTCTGAGAGACCCCAGAAAATGAACTAGGACAAATACTTGGAAGCTACAAACCAATTATAACTGAATGTAAGGGAAAACATTCTAATGAATAAAGTAGAGTTGCCCGGAGATGGACTAGCTTTGCTATTGTGAAGTAGGATATTCCCACCCACTGTAACATGGGGATAGTCATGGTATATGCTGCGTAAGATTGAAGAAGTCAGTGTTTGTGCAGAACTCAGAACAGTTCCTGGCAGTCCTAACACAACACCTCTTATAAGTGTTTCTTAAATCTAAAATAAAAATCAAAAGAAGTGTCCAAGCAAACGCTGGGCATTGCCTTAGTCAATGTAGAAGACAACTTTTCAGAATTGTCCCCAGCTCCTTACCACCGCCTTTCTCTCACTCCATCCTCAGTGAGGGGAGGGAAGGCAGTGCCTGCAGCCATGTTTGTACTTCATGATATCTGCACCTCTGTAATGGCACCTGCGGGGACACGGGACCAAACTGGCCTCAACAGAATCTCCCTCCTGGCACCGACCATCGCTGGTCTCAGCTTCCGTGCACTGCTGGAATTGAGGTGAGGGAAACTCAGGCTTTGCACAAGGAGGGCAGAAAATGCCAGACGGAAAGAAGCAGGAATCGTGGGCGCCGAGCGAGGTGGACATCCAAGACTGCTTGGTCCTAGAAGGGAGAAGTAGCCCCTGGGAGACCAGCTGCCTGGTTGCTCAGAGCTCTCCACCTTTGGGTCCAGGCCCGCTTTCAGGCTCAGCTGCCCATCCTGCCCTGCCTGTGAGTCATCTTACATTTTTATGCACAGTGGCCCTTTTTCCTCAAGCCAATTTGAAGTGGGTTTTGTTGTTTGCCACCCACAGAGATTTAATCAGGCCAAACCTGGGTCAATCGGCTGCAAGGAATAAAAAAGTCCATGCAAAGAACCCGAAGTATAAGGCCAAGGAGGCGCGCTCACAGAAGCCATCTGGGGCTTTAAAGTTGAGAGGCAACTCCTGTCTTCAGTCTGTTCCTCTCCCAGGGCTGTGTGTTCACCGTTCCCTGCTTGCCCCTCCTGACTGCTCCATTTGTCCCCCTCTGCTGAGCAGTTTCCCTACTCTATTCTCCCCTTCCATGGAGCCCTGGAGCCCACGTGGCTTTCCAGCTGTGCTGTTCTCACTGATTCCATCTGTTTCTCAATTCTATATTGTATATTCCTGGGAGAGGGTATCTGATGGGCTCAGCTTGAGCCGGGTGCTCATTATTGGTTTCCCTGAGCAGACGGGGTGGGGTACCCGGAAGCTGGGGTTGCCCCTTCCAGGGATGTGGGCAGAGTAGACTCCAAAAGTGGCGTGGACAGAGAGGAATCATAGTATAATGACCGCCTGGCTGGCTGGTAGGTTGTAGGAGATTCAGGCTTCAGGGGGTCACACACCTTCTAATCCTGGGGAATCTCCTTCATTTCTGTGAGCGCTAGTTTTTGTACCTGTAAAATTAAGAAGTGGAACCAGAAATAATAACTAGCATTTATCGAGCATCTACTATGTGTCAGATTCTATTCTAAGCACTTTGCACGCACCAGTTTAACTTATTTAATGCCTGTCAAGCATTTATGGTGGTCACTAGGATGACAATCTTGTTCCAGCATTCAGTAAATGGACCTACAATGTGCAAATCCCCACCTGTGGGACTTTACCCTTAGTGATCTTATAAAACTGTAACGCATCTCCATCTTTTCAGCCCACAGTCCTGACATATGTATCCTCACATACCAATTCTTCGTCCATCGATAAGGTTTTGATGTTTAGGTTTTCAAAACAAAGATATTTTATTTCTGATAGAAATGAAAGGAGAAAAACCAGAACTTGGAGATAAATGATTTATTTCCTCTATCACAAATGATAATCAGCCCAAATCTCCCTCCTAATTCACCATGCAATGAAACCTGTTTTGTCACAGTTTTATTAAAGTGTAATTGAAGGGGCGCCTGGGTGGCTCAGTTGGCTAAGCGTCTGCCTTCGGCTCAGGTCATGATCCCAGCGTCCTGGGATCGAGCCCCGCATCAGGCTCTGAGCCTGATCAGTGGGAAGCCTGCTTCTCCCTCTCCCTCTGTCCGCTGCTCTGCCTACTTGTGCTCTTTCTCTCTCTGTCAAATAAATAAATAAAATCTTTTTAAAAAATAAAGTGTAATTGAAGACAATAAACTATATCCCCTTAAAGTATGTACAATCTGATGAGCTTTCGCATATGCATGCACCAGTGAAACGTCACCACAGTCAAAGCAGGAACATCTATCTGTCACCTGCTAGTTCAAGTGTCCTTGTACTTCTTTGTAATCCTTCCCTCCCACTGCACCCAAGAATTACAGGTTTCTCCACTCAGGCTGCCCAGAACATCAGCTATTCCCAGGCCTGTGCAGCTGGGAAATTGTTCTGCCTGCTTCTTTCCGGTGGTTCTTCCTCTGGCCTTGGATAGTTTCCTCACATGCATACACTTGACCAGTACTCCGGTGAAGTCCTAGGGGTGGAGGGAACCCTCAGCAGACCTCCAGAACTCTTTCTGTACAGCTCTTTCCCCTCTGGTACTCTGCTCTGTGGATTCTAGCCACCTGGCCCCCCGGATTCTCAATTCTGTTTTCTCTGCTCAGAGAGACTGCCAGGCTTCCTTTGGGTTCCCCTCCCAGGCTTGCAGTTTGGAATCCTCTCCAGGCAGGAAGCCAGGGTAGTCAGAAGGATCGCTTCCTTATTTATTTTTTTTAAAGATTTTATTTATTTATTTGACAGACAAGAGACACAGCGTGAGAGGGAACACAAGCAGGGGGCGCGGCAGAGGGAGAGGGAGAAGCGGGCTCCCCACTGAGCAAGGAGCCCGATGCGGGGCTCAGTCCCAGGGCCCAGGATCATGACCTGAGCTGAAGGCAGATGCTTAACCCACTGAGTCACCCAGGCATCCCTCCACTTTTCTCAAAAGGACCCTGTTGTGAAGTTAGAGAGGGGGGATCTTTAGCAGTGCTGGCAGGTTTGGAAATAAATGCTCCTGAGAAACGCTGTCCCTCCCACTCGCCCTCATTATCTCCCCCACGGAACATGTGAGCTGGGTCTCACTATGTGCCGACTTCCCTTCCACTGTCCCAAAAGCAGGAATGAGGGTCCTGTGTCCATCTTAAAATCTCTGTGAAGGACAAACGAAATCATGTGTCTGAAAGTGCTTGGCAAACTTTGAAAACAACACAATTGTTGATCAATGCTATATCCTATTATTATCATGCATGTTTATTTTTCATATTATTATTTTTATCATAGCTACTATTTAGAAGATTTGAATGCTACCTTCAGGATCCATTTTTTTCACTTCCATTTTTATCACCAGTGACAGTTTCTCCTTATCATGAGTCTACTGGAGCTCTCTGAGGTCTAAGGTGAAAGGAATCCTTATGTTGTCAAGAACATCCTTAAGTGGCTTCAGTTGTGCGGGTTGACTATCTCAGAGGTGGAAGAACCTGTAACCCAAAGTGGGCCACTCCCTGTAGGGCTAAGAGGCCAGTATTTCAGCTTCAGAGTCATGCATATACACAACCTCATGAACTCTATCAATTTTCCTTTTCATGGAATAGCAAGAAATATTGGACTTCTTTCTTTTTTCTTCTTTTGTATTTTTACCTTCTAGTTCTATCCTTCTCTATTCTAGATCTGAAAGCAATGGGTTCCTAAATATAAGCTCTAAAATCATATATATACGTGCTATTTTCCTATCCAATTATTTTCTCTTTCCCTCCTAAAAACGACATTGAACCATGTACAAATTACAATGTTCATGCATCCAATCAAAAAAACTTCTGGACATGCCAAAAAGCAAGAAAATGTGATACATAATCAGCAGAAAAACGAATCAATACAGACTCTGAAATAAAAAAAAAAAAAGCAGAAACCACTGGCAGACAGTTACAGCTCTCGGGTGTGGTCTCCACTGGACTGGATTTTCATAAACCTTATTATGCCATTTAAAACACTACTAAAAACAAACAAACAAAAAAACACTACTGCTCTGGGGCACCTAGGTGGTGCAGTCGGCTGAGCCACCCACTCTTGATATCCCCTGAGGTCACGATCTCCAGGTCATGTCATCCACCTGCGTGAGGTGTGAGATCTAGCCGGTGTTGGGCACTGGGCTCAGTGCAAAGTCAGCTTGAGATTCTCTCTCCGTCTCCCTCTGCCCCTCCGGCTCATGCTCTCTCTCTCTCAAATAAATAAATAAAATCTTAAAAAAAAAAAACTGCTGCTCAGTTTTGTAACCGTGTATGGTGACGGATGTTCTGGTGATCCATCAACAATATATACAAGTGTTGAATCATTATGTACACCTGAAACTAACATGTTATATGTCAAGCGTATCTCAATAAAGGAAAAGGTTATCTGCTAAATTTAATTAAATAAAATACATCCTCACTAGATCTTACATGATCCAAGCTGAAGGCCTCTCTGCATGTTATATAGAGCTAGCTCATCAGGTCCTCATGATTGGCTGTGTTCAGATTTTCGGTTACGTTTGGGGAAATATGACTGCATGTGACTACTTGATTTTTATGTTTCAACAGCATTGCCCGCCTTGTGCTACCCAAGTACATCTGGGGAATCGAATGTGTCAGGCGACGTTGGAGGTGAAGGAATGGACTGTCTGAATTGGTTCCCCAGTTCAAGTCCCTTTTCTAAAGCAGACCCTCAGGTCACCAAGATTTGAGCTTCCCCTTTGGGCTGACACCCGAGCAGGTCTCCCGTGTTAATAAAGTGGAGCGGGTTTAGACACAAACCCTGCCCAGCCTCGGAGGGCCGCGGTCGTAGATGCACTCTCAGTACAGCACCGCTAGAAACCCACCTTCCAGGTCTCCCTCCCGCGGTCTCCCAGCTTGGGAGGAGCCTGCAGAAGGCGGTGTGTGGAAGGTGTCAACGCGAGCAAGGGGCAGGACAGCACGCAGGAGGGGCGGGGCTGGGGAGTCGGGGGCGGGGCCGCACGCGGGGGTGGGGGAGATGGGCGGGGCTTGGCGCGCCTCCGCCCCCGCCCCCGCCGCGGCCACTGTTCACAGTCTCGGTGCTGATCCGCGCCGAGGCCGTCTTGCTGCCTCAGGAGGGAGCCCCGGGTCCCGGCAGAGAGGCGCGGGCGTTCCCCGAAGCCTCCACAAAGCACGAGCGGCGGTGCCGGGCAGGGCCGGCTATGCCTCCCGTTGCTGCGGTTCCCGCCGGCGACCGCGCGCCCGCGGCTTCGGGGGCGCAGCCGGGCCCCGGGGAGGCCGCGCTGTGAGGCGCCAGGGCCTAGCGCCCGCCGCGGCCGCGCAGGAGGGGCCCAGGGCCCAGGCTCGCCCCGCCTTCCTCGCGCTCTGCGGCCCCTCCTAGGCTCGCTGCCTCAGCTGCCGGCCGCCATGGCCTTCGCCGCCCGGGAGGGCGCGGGCTCGGGGCGCGGGCGGCCGCCGCGGCACCGGGCGCTGCGCGGGTTGCTGCTACTCTGCCTGTGGCTGCCGAGCGGCCGCGCGGCCGGCCCGGCCTCCGCGCCGCTGTCCGAGCTGCACGCGCAGCTCTCGGGAGTGGAGCAGCTGCTGGAGGAGTTCCGCCGGCAGCTGCAGGAGGAACGGCCGCAGGAGGAGCTGGAGCTGGAGCTGCGCGCGGGCGGCGGCCCCCCCGAGGAGGGCTGCCCGGGCCCGGGCGGCGGCGGCTACAGCGCCATGCCGGACGCCATCATCCGCACTAAGGACTCCCTCGCGGCGGGCGCCAGCTTCCTGACCGCGCCGGCGGCCGTGCGGGACTGGCGGCAGTGCGTGGCGGCCTGCTGCTCCGAGCCGCGCTGCTCGGTGGCGGTGGTGGAGCTGCCCCGGCGGCCCGCGCCCCCAGCCGCCGCGCTCGGCTGCTATCTCTTCAACTGCACGGTCCGCGGCCGCAGCGTCTGCAAGTTCGCGCTGCACCGCGGCTACAGCAGCTACAGCCTCAGCCGCGCCCTGGAGGGCAGGCAGGAAGAGCTGGAAGCCGCGCCACGCATGGGTGAGCACTCCGCGGGAGGAGGCTGGCCCAGACCTCTGGGTCCTGCTGCCCCTGGCACCTGTGGGTGGCTGCATCCGGGAGACCACTGAGGCAGTATAGCCAAGTGAAAAATGGAACAGCCTCGTTCCAAGTTATTTTAGTTCGGGGGCATCCGGACGAGTGGCTTTGATTGCTGTTTTATGGATGCTTTCTGAGAAACCTAGAAGATTGGGCAGAGAGGGCACCGTGGCCTGCTTCTGGAATTTTTCTATCCTTGGGGAGGGAGGCTGATCTGAGAGGATTCGCAGAAATTCGATTTAAAGGAGGCGAAAAGATCGAAATAAAAAAAAAAGTTTATATTAGGCTCAGATTTTTGTAAGTCATGGTTTGTGTCAAGTAATCTCAGGAGCAAAATCTAATTAGGTGCCAGACTGCTCATAGCACACCCGTTTCTTAGCTTGACTCATGATTCCACGTGCAGTGGCTTTTCACCAGACAAAAATGAGAAGGGAAACTTGGTGTCAGGAATTTTGAAGTGGGTCCAGCTGACTCGCGTGAACTACGGTCCCTTTTGTAAAAAGGGAAAGGAAGGGATTTGATTTTAGTTGAAAATAAGAAAGTTGAGGGCACATCTCTTTTTAAAAGCGTTAATAATGAAGTTTTTCATTCTGTGGTTTTACTTCCTGCAGATGCTCTGAATGACAGTCAAGGCACATAGAGGAGGCACAAAAAATGTGGCAGTTGGAGATTAAAGCCATTGGGGGAAAAAAACCTTGATTGGGCCCACATGTGGTTGGCTGTGTGTTTGATTGCATTCTGTTGCTCTTTGATTTATGATAACATAAGAATGATATAGTGAGATTAGGGGTGGGGGGGAGCCTCAGCCGCTTTGGAAATCTGGAGTCTCCAAGACCTGAAGGTTCAAAGAGAAGGGTCTGGGAAACCATATTCGCAAGGGCCCATCTCCTCACTTAACCTCCACCTGAGAGAAAGCTCAGGACCCTTGTCAGGGGAGCAGACATCAAAAGTCACCCTGGGACTGTTCAGCCCTGAGGCAGACATTGGGAAGAACCCCAGAGTTTTCTCCCTGAAGCAAAAGCAAGAGACACTTTCACTTGGACCTCCGCCAGCATCCCTGAGCCTGCCCCATGGCTGTTACACACACATCCTTCCTCTTTGCTCAAACATGGACTAAAAAAATCCCAGCAGTGAAGAAACAAAATCCCTTTCTCTTGTTCTCACTGCACATCTGGAGGAAACCAACATCACCAAAGGAAGCTTTCTTATAAGCTAGGGGAAATCAAAAGGAAAATAAGGAAAGAATATGCTCATGGAAATTAAAAAAAAAAAAAGTTAGGTTTACTAGTAGGAGTTTCTGAGTCACTTTTCTTCCGCTTCCTTCATTGCCATTCCCTTCCCTAGGGGGTATTTGGGAATTCAATTATGTAGATGTTAGGGATAAAAATGGGTGACCACAGGGCTTGGTCCTCCTTCTGGAAAACACTGTCATACTCACACTTCAGATCCCCAGTAACATGTAGAAGGGTGTAGCTCAGGTCCCGAGGTACCCTTATTTGCAGCTAGGGCAAAGGTTACCTGCCCACATGCACTGTGTCTGCCTTGCCTTGCTTAGGTGCTTAACCTCTTGAAGCTCTTTATGCTTCTGAAACTTGCACGTTATTCCTTCTTGCATTGCCTCTTTTTCCAACTCTTGTGAGTATACAGAGTTGGAGGCTAACTGAGCCTGAATATCATTTAGAAGAGCTCTTGCAGAGAATTAGTCAGGGGGCCATTTGAGGTGAATAGAAGCCTCGTGAAATGATGAGGGGGCAGGTGGAATTTATAGCAGAACCCATCAGCCGTGTTTGTTGCGGCCATTGACTGAGTTTGGTGCTAGACATTATTATAAGGTGCTTCGACACATGAACTCACTCTCCTCAGAATAGCCAAAGATCTAGGTTCTGTTATAATCCCCAGTGTACTAGAAGGCTCTGTGAGAGAAAGTAAACTGCCCAAAAAAGCCTTGCCACACATAAGTTGTGGAGCCGTGTCCAAGTGTCTCCCAGGAAATATGTAGCAGAGACCATTAAAATGGTCATTCGTTCTGAGATATTTTTATGGGAAAGTGGTCCATGCTAAAGAAAAAGTAGGAGCAAGAAAATTTGTTGTGGCATTATTTATAATGGTGAAAAAATTGATAAAGTATATGTCCAATAGCAGAGGCTAAAATTAAAATGGCAACTGTGAAGTTTATGGAGTTACATGGGCAATACTAGAATATATGAATAAATATCAATAAATAGAACATATTAATGAGTTAGTAGGCTAATTCAGGATATAAATTTCTATTTCCTATAACTGGGTACACTTTGGGGACTCCCAAAGTATGTTTAGAAAGATCTGGGCTGACATCCGAACTGACAAATTTATCATTTGTATCATCTTAGGCAACTAAGCATCTGACTCTCATTTCCTCATGAGTCTGATGCAGATGATAATACCTCCCTCCCTCAGAGATTTGTGAAAGTTGAGTGACATTAAGGCTCACAAGCACTTAGCCTGGTGCCTGATACAAAGAAATCACCCAATAAATGGCAGCTCTTACTTATTATCATCAGCTCATGTAGAGAAAAACTATAACGGTACACACCAAAAATGATGATAATCATATTGGGATTGTGAATAATCTTTTCCTGAAGTGTTACAATTAGGAGGAACACACAATGAAAAAAGAAAACCACAAAAACAAATAAACCAACCACATGGATTTTGACACAGTATCTAAGCCTCTTCCCTTAGGCTGGCCCCACTTCTGTGTCCAGACTTTAGGAGTCTCTGCTAGTTTCACAACCGCCACTATAACCTTTGTGCCCACACAGTACGGATCCAGATTCCAGAACCTCCTTGTTATTAAGGCTCCTTTCACAGCAGTGTGTTATAAATCAGATTACTTAACAATATTCTTATCTGTATAAAGTGTTTTAACTTGATATGCTTCATCAGAATTGGTATGAGTCTTATTTTGCCTCTGTAGATCTGACCAAGTGTGTTTAGTTTTCAAAAGAAATCAGTGTTCCTATAGTACTTAACATTGATTTATTATTTTTATGATGAAAATTCAAATTTACCTTTTTTTACAAGATTTTATTTATTTATTTGCCAGAGAGAGAGAGAGAGCACAAGCAGGGGGAGCGGCAGGCAGAGGGAGAAGCAGGCTCTTTGCCGAGCAAGGATCCCAATGAGAGACTCGATCCCAGGACCCCGGGATCATGACCTGAGCCGAAGGCAGATAATTAACCGACTGAGCCACCCAGGCGTCCCTCAAATTTACCTTTATCTTGTTCTTTATCAGCAAGTCAAGTTTTTTTTTTAATTAATTTACTTATTTAGAGATGGGGCGGGGGGGGGGAAGGGGCAGAGAGAGAAAATCTCAAGCAGCCTCAACACCCTGTGCAGAGCTCCATGCCGGTCTCCATCTCACGACCCTGAGATCATAGCCTGAGCCGAAATCAAGAGTCAGACACTTAACCGGCTGAACCATCCAGGCGCCCCTTAAAGATTTTAAGTAATCTCCACACCCAACCTGGGGCTCAAACTCAACAGCCCTGAGATCAAGAGTCCCATGCTCCACCAACTGAGCCAGACAAGTGCCCCAGCAAGCCACATACTTTTAAATGATAGCATACTCCTTTCCTCTTGTTGTTTATTTTTAAGACCTGTTCCTGGGTAGATAAGCTCTGGCTTATTTCAGAATACATTACGCAGCATAATTTACCTGGACTTAAACTGAGGAGGAAATGTATCTCTTTTATTTCAGTTACAACAGTGATCAATGTGGAAGATATGAAGGTTTCGCTGTGTTCATAAATCATATCTTAAAGCTTACCTACAGAAAAGTAAACAACTAAAACAATGATTTTTTTCTTCTTCCAGGAAAGGCAGGATTAATTAGTTTTGTAATTACGTGAGATATTTCAGAACTTACCTGATTTTTCCATCTTAAGTCTTTGGGGTTACATCTTTGAGAGCTTAAAAATATAGCATGCATTCATTGTTGTTTATATCATATAGGCATATTTTAGTTTGTTTACTTACAAAAAGTATTTTAAAGTAAATTTTCATGCAGATAGTTGCTAACTATAATGTATTACTGTGAATTATAAGATAATTTCCAGAATTCTAAAGTAGTAAAGCATTGTGTGGAAAGCAATGAAACTTCCAGAGCCAAAAGAAAGTTCTCTGTAACACTCTGTAAAATGGCTTATTAGTAATGAAATTGTCACCTCTTTCCTTACCTGAGAGAGGCAGAATAAAGACCTCAGACCCTAGGTCTTTGCTCAGAGATGGAAAAGGCAGAACAAATTTCTTCTTAGGCAAAGGTTGCTTGTGTGGCTTATTTCAATCTGAGTTATTAGTCCTCATTGTTTTTTTTTTTTTAAGATTTTATTTATTTATTTGACAGAGAGAGACACAGCGAGAGAGGGAATACAAGCAGGGGGAGTGGGAGAGGGAGAAGCAGGCTTCCCGCAGAGCAGGGAACCTGATGCGGGGCTTGATCCCAGGACCCTGGGATCATGACCTGAGCCGAAGGCAGACGCTTAACGACTGAGCCACCCAGGCACCCCCTAGTCCTCATTGTTTTAAATGACTATAAAAATGGGACTCATCTTAGGGCGCCTGGGTGGTGCAGTCAGGCATTCCAACTCTTAATTTCGGCTCAGGTCATGATCTCAGAGTCATGGGATCAAGCCCCACATCCAGCTCCATCCAGCTCCACTCTCAGCACGGAGTCTGCTCAAAGACTCTTTCCTCTCCCTCTGCCCCTCCCCCAGCCCCCCTTCTCAAATAAATAAGTCTTTAAAAAAACAAAACAACAACAACAGCAAATGGGACTCATCTTCTCAATAGACAAATGGAACCATCGGCAATAGCAAGTGTGCTTATTCCCTGTAAATAGGCTCATAAAAAAAGCCATCTCTTTTTGAGGCTACCAGCAGCATTCTCATTCAGAAAAGCCACAGCTCTAAGAGCTGCCAGCCCCTTACAGAAATTCTGGGTTTCTGGGTATATTGGGAGCATCAGTAGATGAGAAGATAGGGCTGGACGAGCAGGTCTCTCAACATCTGCAAGGTCATGGTAATTTGTTGAAGCGTTTTTCTTAAGCAGGGAAATGACCCAATCAGACTAGAATTTCAGGGAAGTCATTTTAGCTGTAGTGTATCAAGAGTAAGGACCTTTGTTGCCTAGTGACAAAGAGGATTGCTGCTAGCCTCAGGCCCTGGGATATCTGGGTTGGCCCTCAGAGGTTTGCTTGGGAAGCCACCGGGGCTCTGCAGGGAGAGAGCCGTGTCTCAGCAACGTCATCCAGAGAAAGTTAAGAACAAATCCAGGCCAGAATTTGGGCAGAGCTTTGGCATGGGAGGAGGGAGGAAATAGTGGCAGCCAAAAAGGATAGATTATAAGAACCTATAGATTTTCCCCCCAGTTATATTACTTAGTTTCTTTAATATAAAAGTGCATTTGGGTAAGTTTACTAATAAGCTTAAATTAATAAAATATTCACAACTCTGCTCTTAGAAATGTTTTCTGTATGCAGCTTCTATCCGTCGACTATCAGTTAAAGATTAGTAGTTAGTGAACACTACTTCACCTTAGCCTTGAATTATTTAGTACCATTCCAGATCAAAGGTAAACACATACTTGTTTGCTGTCATACAGAAACTCTGTGCCAGCTTCTGTTATAAAAGTTAGTCGTTAGGGGCACCTGGGGGAGGCTCAGTCGGTGAAGCACCTGCCTCCAGCTCTGGTGATGGTCCCAGGGTCCTGGGATTGAGCTCCGCGTCGGGCTCCCTGCTCCCCAGGGAGCCTGCTTCTCCCTCTCCCTCACCTGCCGCTCCCCCTGCTTGTGCTCTCTCTGTCAAATAAATAAGATCTTTAAAAAAAAAGAAAGAAAAGAATTAAAAAATAAAAATTAGTTGTTAGAACCTGTGAATGTTTTCTATTTTCCTAGATGAAAAATTGTATTCCGGAAAATTTCTAAGTGAGTTTTATTTTGTGTGAATCCAAGAACTTGCCTTAACTTTAATTTAGTCTCCTACGCATTGAATACTTAATATCACTTCTATTTTAAAAACTTGAGGATAAGAAAAAAAAATCTGTATCAGAGGCGGGTTTTTTTTTTAAATGTGTTTCAGAAGTTCTTTTTTGATAAATTCATTTAATAGAACTTTGAACTAAAATTATTTATGAATTAAATGAATATTTGACTCTAGAGAATAAAAGTACTACTCCAGATTGGATAGCCTAGTACTCACAAGCTTGTGGTAGCTGCTGCTACTAGCTGATACACCACACCTCCTCTTCTGCATGTGTTAAAGTCCATATTCCTAATTTGTTGCTATTGTTTATTATGTAAAGAGAATATGATGAAAATCAATAAGAAAATAACTTTAGTTGCTATACATTCTCTTAGTAGTTGTTCACTGGACTACATCTATTCTAGCAAACAAGATACTTCTTTAAATAAATTATAAAAAAAATAGGGCCTCATCTCTCTTGTGAATTATTGATTTTCTTTTACAGAAAAAGATGAGCCCCCACTTAGCAAGGCCGGGCAGGATGTGGTCTTGCATCTACCTACAGATGGGGTGGTTTTGGACGGCCGTGAGAGCACAGATGACCATGCCATTGTCCGGTATGAGTGGACACTGCTGCAGGGTGACCCATCAGTGGACATGAAGGTAATTCATGACGTCATTGTAATGACCGCAAATATTTCCATGAGGTGACTGCTCATAATGTTCTTCTACTCCTGTTCCCAAAATATCTGTAAGCTAGCAGAAGAGGTATAAAATGGAGAACGCACAAAAGTGATAGCTGAAAAAGTGGTTTATTATATGAATTTACGTTCCTACTGAGTAAACAGTGATTCTGATCCTTTGTTTTGAAGCTTACTCTTGTTCTTGCTGCTTTTTTGGCAAAACACTTCAAGGGAAAAGACTCAGACTTTGTTTTAATGACTCAGATTACTTTAAAAAAATTTTTTTTTGCCTTTTTTTACTTTTTAAATTTTCTTATTCCTTCTTTTTAAATTTTCTTATTCCTTCTTTCCTTAGCTCAAGGTCCAGGTAGAAAATTTGAAAAATACGAAGGAATATAAAGAGGAAAATAACAATAGAATAAACCAATTCGGGGAGCCTGGGTGGCTCAGTCGGTTAAGCGACTGCCTTCGGCTCAGGTCATGATTCTGGGGTCCTGGGATCGAGCCTGGGATCAAGCCCCGCATTGGGCTCCCTGCTCAGCGGAGAGCCTGCTTCTCCCTCTCCCTCTGCCCCTCCCCCTGCTTGTGTTCCCTCTCTCGCTGTCTGTCAAATAAATAAATAAAATCTAAAAAAAAAAAAAGAATAAACCAATTCTTCACAGGATCCAGAAAGCAACCACCTCATCTGGCAATGAGGCCTGCTTGAGATAACTGAGTCAGTCAGTGAGGGCAAGTGTCCCTGTTGGTGCCCTCCCTGCTGATGTTCATCAGGCTTATGTGGGCTGATCGGAATTGCTACAGACGGAATGAGTCACTCTCCCATTGGCTGCCTACACCCAGGAGTCTTTCTGTTATTTTTTTTTTATTAATTGAGCTATTAAAAAACATTATATTAGTTCCAGAAGAACAACATAATGACTCGACATCTATACATATTGTGAAATGATCACCATAATAAGCCTAGTTAAGATCTGCTATCTCACATAGTAACACATTTCTTGTGATAAGAACTTTTTTTTTAAGGAAGCCTTAAAAACTTTTTTTTAAAGATTTACTCTCAGTGACTTTCAAATATACAGTACAGTATTATTAACTATAGCCACCATGCTTTACATTATATGCCATGACTTATTTATTTTATAACTGATCCCAATTGATCAGGAAAGGTACACAGACAAGCCATTGATCATACCACTAGAGAGCTCCCTTGAGATGGACACTGACTGGTAATTGGCTGGTTTTTTCTAAGGCCTCACAGTTGGCTGTCGACTACTTCCTGTGTCTTCACAGGGTCTTCCCTCTGTGGGGAAGCACTGATTTATATTCTTTTGGAACAAAAACAATAATCAGCTAGTCCTTCAAGACTGATTTGTGTTCTTTATTTACTCAATTATTATGTAGTCTTTGATTTGCCTGGACCCTTGATGAGCATCTTACCCAGCCCCCATCCATCTAGGAGCCCCTTCCAGTGGTTGTCCACTCTCTGCCTGGTATTTCCAGAGATGAAAGCTCACTACTTCACGTCATGTCCTGTAACAGCTTTCATCAGCTCTAATTATTAGGCCAACAGGATATGCCTCCTATTACTACTGTGCACCGTGCTCGATCTCTTTGGAAAAGCACTGAATACATCTTTTTATTCTATTTATCAGCCACTTAAGTTTTGGAAAAAAAAAATGAGGGGTGCCTGGGTGGCTCAGTCAGTTAAGTATCTGCCTTGGCTCAGGTCACGATCTCAGGGTCCTGGGATGGAGCCCCACATCGGGCTCTCTGCTCAGAAGGGAGCCTGCTTCTCCCTCTCCTCCCTGCTCATGCTCTGTCTCTATCTTTGTCTCTCTCTCTCTCAAATAAATAAATAAAATCTTAAAAAGAAAAATGAATGTCAACCACTTGGAATGCTCTTCTCAGAACTCAACACTCCCAGTCTTTCAGATGTTCCTCATAAATTGATTTTCAGAGGGTCCCACTTACCATCCAGCCTCTTCTGGATTTTCTCAGATTCTTCCAGGCCCTTCTTAAAATCTGACATCCTGGGGTGCCTGGGTGACTCAGTCAATTAAGCATTTGCCTTCGGCTCAGGTCATGATCCTGGGGTCCTGGGATCGAGTCTCCCATCAGGCTCCCTGCTCAGCGGGGAGTCTACTTCTCCCTCTCCCTCTGCCCTTTCCTCTGCTTGTGCTGTGTTTCTCTCCCTCTCTGAAATAAATAAATAAAATCTTAAAAAAAAATCTGACACCCTTATGAACCCCATATGAAACTGTGGTTCTTCCTCACACAGACTATCACCTCCTGTGATCCAGACATTGTCTCTACTTCTACTAGTGAAGCTCAATTTACATAAACTATTTTAGTGGCTGCTTCACACAATAGATTCATGTTGAGTTTTCCAGTAGCAGGATGACCCAAACCCTGCTTCATCTTTCTGCATGGACTGCTGCCCTGATGGCCTCTTCATCCTGTGTTTATATAATTGATTTATTGAACCTGAGTGCAGGACCTTATGTTTATCCTTTTTACAGCTCAGCCTTTTGGTTTTCACCTACAACAGAAATTATTTTGAAATTTGAGTATCATCCAGCATATTTATTATCCTTCGATGCATTGTGTCAGCTGCAAAATTAATATATCTTTATTTAATCTTTGAGAACTAAGGTTGATCAGGAAAGGTACACAGACAAGCCATTGATCATACCACTAGAGAGCTCCCTTGAGATGGACACTGACTGGTAATTGGCACTTCTGGGACATATTTGTTTAAGCAGCTATAAATCTGCCTCCATTATCATCTAGCTTTGTCTATTTGCTACTAAAAGCTTTATTCTGTAAGCAATGAATTGCATATTTGAGTGCTGAATAAAAATAATGCTGATGATTCAGTATTTAATTTATTGAAGATATCTAAAAGGCGTAACAAAATTAGGCATTTCTCATGGGCTTTTAGGTCTGACTGCTCTGCCATCAAGAGGGAAATGTGGACCAATTCCCCTGCCAAGTGTATAATGTGCTGGCAGATAGATCTAAAGTTATACAGCCATAATGTAAGTGACAAAATCTGCAATAAGAGAGCCATTTGCTACCAAACTGTGACTGTCTTATAATGGTGTACATTCATGAATGCCCCCAAAAGTAAACTCTCATCCTACTCTGACTTCATCATAATAAAGCTGTCATTGATTGAGCCATCCAGGCGGTTTAGACCTATCTGTATTCCTCAGAACAACCTCACAAGCGGACACATCCCTACTTTGTGGATTAAAATTATAATAAAACATCATTAAAGACTTTGAAGCGGCAAGAGATTACTGAGTACCTTTCAGTGAAATGCTGCAGAGCAGGTCCTTCAAGGTTAGCATTTATAGATTGTAGAAAACAGATTGTAATGCAAATGATTCTTGTCCATAGAAATGCAAATAAATTGTTTCAAATAGAGATGCAATTGACTTCTGCCCTGTGGAAAAGTGGATTTCAAGTATGATATTTTAACACCCATGGGTATTAATCTGTTAATCCACGTATGTTGGTGCCTAATCACTACTAATAGGAAACTTGTTTCAGCTTTGCATCTCCTAGCAACTTCATTTAAACATTCATGGCTGCTTATTTCTGTCTGTTCCTCAGATTCTCCTTTGTCTTTTGTTTGTTTTTTTAAAGATTATATTTTTATGAGAGACAGAGAGCAAGTAGGGCGAGGAACAAAGGGAGAGAGACAAGCCGACTCCTCTCTGAGTGCACAGCCTAACACAGGCTCTATCTCAGGACCAAGATCATGACCTGAGCTGAAATCAAGAGTCCCATGCTTAACCTGCTGAGCCACCCAGGCGCCCCTCAGATTCTCCTTTGAATCTATGGAATGTCTTATTGGTTTTCTCTTTAATTAATGAATTAAATAAAATCTTTGACTCATGTTCATATTAGATTTGTGTGAGAGCCATAGTTTTAACATTTTGAGAATGTTCCTTTAACAGTAATTAACATCCTTCAGGGACCATCTCACTGATCCCTTTCACTTGGGCAGCGGATTTTACACCCCAAAATTTCCTTTTTTTTTTTAGCTTATTTATGTTATTTATTAATCTCTATACTCAACATGGGGCTCCAGCTCACCACACAGAGATCAAGAGTTGGTGTTCTTCCAACTGAGCCAGCCAGGTGTCCCCACACCCCCAAGTTTCTGACTGGAAAATTGGAACTCTTAAGTCAGTTGTTTGTTTGTTTGTTTGGGCTTTGTTTTGTTTTTCTGAGAATGGGATCCAGTTGACTGGAATCTTAATTCAGTCCTCCTTCCAGCTGTAAAACAGGGCTCAGTTGAAAGGTTGTTGGGAATGGGGGAAGAGCGATTATAGGCTAGCATAGCAAAGCAATTAAGTTAAATCCCAGTGTGCGATACACTTGTTCTTATGCCCCTTGACCATCCCCACCCCTCAGGAGCACTCATTGGTCAGGCTTTCCCCTGAGAACATGATGTCTGCTCAAGATTCTTTTTCCCCCTTCCTCCAGCTCTGCCCCTCCCCCTGCTCATGCACAGAGAAAAACTGAAGCAAACAGGAACGTGGGTCCTTCTTGATAAAATCCAAGTTACACCGGATGGTCTATGTGAGGTCTCCCCCTTAGTCTCATTTTTAATACCATAAAATGGTATCTTATAGGGACACCTGGGTGGCTTAGCTGGTTAAGCCTGTGACTCTTTTTTTTTTTTTAAGATTTTATTTATTTGAGAGAGAGAAGGAGAGAACACAAGCAGGGGGAGCAGCAGAGGGAGTGGGAGAGGGAGAAGCAGGCTTCCTGCTGAGCAGGGAGCCCGGTGTGGGGCTGAAGCCCGGTGTGGGGCTCGATCCCAGGACCCTGGGATCATGACCTGAGCCAAAGGCAGACGTTTAACCAACCTAGCCACCTGGTCACCCTCAAGCCTCTGACTCTTGATTTCAGCTCAGATCACGATCTTAGGCTGGTGAGATCCGAGCCCCACATGGGTCTGCACACTTAGCAGGGAGTCTGCTTGAGATTCTTACCCTCTGCCCCTCCCCCCTCAAATAAACCTTTTAAAAAATGGTATTTTATAATTCAGCCTTAGAGAAGAAGTTTCTGGAAAAGGAACATAAATAGAAACAATAATTGACTTTTTTGACATAGGGCAAGAGGGCACAAAATAATTGTTGAATTTCAAATTGCACTGTCTCCTTGTAGAGGAGCCATTTGGTCACTTCTCCTCAGTCAGACTTCCTGGGATGTAATTTGGGTCAATACTGAAAATGCTCACAAAAGGAACGAATTATTACATGGTAAGGCGGTGATTTAAAAACCTACCAAAAGACTATAAAACTTTAGGGAGCAGGATTTTCAAGGCAGCCTGCAGTTGTTTAACCAAGAGATTCCAGAGAACCTACCGTGGTCTTGAAAGATTAAACACTAACTGTATCTGTTGTTTTCGCCACATCCTCATTGATAACAGGCCAAAGAAATACATAAAATCTATAGTATCACAACAGAATTCTAACAATAATGAAAGATTCCTGTAGAAGTCTTTTCAGTGAGAGAAGGAACGATGAGCTGAAGACGGGTTTCCCTGACAGAGGGGCCCTGTCTCCCTTTTCTCCTTCCCTCCCTCCTTCCTTTACTCCTTTCTTGATCATTTTTTCCCTTTCTCTCCCAAAGCTTAGAACTGTGCATATACTTATTAGGATTCTAATAAGACTTACTAATTAATTTTTTTTTTTAAGTAATCGGTTGCTCAGCCAACCTTTCCAAAAGTGTTCTTCTAGCCCCCAAATCTGTATCATCCTTCCTAGCACGATGGGCAGAACAACATTGCTCAGCACTCTGGGCTCATACAGCTTTTACAGAGAGCCGGTGAGTGTTGTCTGACATTTTCTTTGCACCTCGTCAAAGGAGATCCTAAGCACACATAACCTATTATTATTTCTTGGCTATTGGACAATTTCTAGTCTTCATAAAAACAAAATGTAAGTTTGTTACTTACTGGGTGGCTCAGTCAGTTAAGCGTCTGCCTTTGGCTCAGGTCATGATCCCAGGGTCCTGGGATCAAGTCCCACATCAGGCTCCTTGCTCAGCAGGGAGCCTGCATTTCCTTCTGCCTGCCTCTCTCTCTCTCTCTCTCTCTCTGACAAATAAATAAATAAAATCTTTTAAAAAATAAAAACAAATTGTAAATCACTTTAATAAAAGTTATCTCAGATATTCTAGGCCTTTGGTTGGGGGGAGTGATGGGGGAAAGATTGTTTCTAAATTTAAAAAAAAAGAGAAAAGTGGTCATTGGGTACCTGAGAAAGTTTCATATCACACTTAACCTATTTCCTTCCTCCTTCAAGTGAGTCAATTTGTCATAAATGAAAGAGAGCAAACAGGTAAGAATTCTAACAGAGCACCTACTTTATGCTGTGGTTTTTGAATCCCAGCTCTACCACTTCCTATCTGTGAGACAGATGGCTTAAGCCATTTGCAAGATGAAAATAAGGAGTCCTCCTGTCAAGGCGTTTATTATTGGGGTTAAACAAGGTGGTGCAGGTAAGGCCCCAGAGCCATGAGCCAAACACAGTAGACATTCAAACATGATGTTATTATTCAATTTATTATGAGATCATTTTTCCTTTGATGGTGTTCACACAATTCTTGACAGCCTTGTCTTATACCCAGGCAAGACTGTGTTGCTGCCTGGGTAATATTCTTTCAGAGATTCTCCTAAGGAAACCCAAACCACCAAGACTCACTCCATGTGCTCACCAGTGCACAAAAGGACTTGAACAGGGAACAAAACCTCCCTCCTCAAATGACCAAAGAGGCAAACTTTCAGACTCTGGTCTGAGGCCAAAAAGGAGCCATTTTGACACTGAGAAAGCCAGAGGGTCTAGGTGTTTCCTGGGAATGAGAGCAAAAGCAGAAGAGAAGTAAATATCACCGTAATAGTTACCTCTCCTGGAGTGCGCATGTTATGCTCTGTGGTACGCTAAGCGCTTTATTTGCCTATATAGAGTAATAATTCATAGCTGTTGTGTTTCAGTGTTGACCACGAGCTTAAATGTAGCCTACCCTCACTTACGTATGAATTCTTTTTACACAACCCTCAAGGCCTTGAATATTTAATTGCATTTTTTTCTTTAAGAAAATTACTTATACGGAAATGTTGAAAAATAATCTCTCTGGGGGAAAAAAGTGCATAATTCATGAAAAGTAAATCTGGGTAAATTGAGTTAGGAAAGCTCTATTCTAGTAGGGGCAGAAGCTTTGAAGTTCTTTGCCTGTTCAGAAACAAACACACAACTTCTCAGACAATAAATTGACAGCACAGTAGGCTTCCAGAACCCCAGGAGTCTGCAATCTATCTGTGCTTCCAGTCAGATGGGGCTTCAACCTGATTTTTTTAGAGCATTACAGCTGGCCAGTCTGTATAGAAACTGTGCCTGGGTTCTTTCTAAGAAATGGTTCTTGGAATAAGGACCTTGGAAGGCCTTCCTGGGCTGACAGAGAGGTAGGATTCTGGAACTGCTGTGCGTATGGAATTTGGAGTCAAATGACCTGGACTCAAACCCAGTTTTGCCAATTCCCTAGCAGGGTGAACTTGGGAAAATTGTTTCATTATTTAAGCCTTAGCTTCCTCAATTGTAAAGAGGATAATACCACCTGATAAGAGTTTCAGTAAGGGATCAAAATGGGAAAACGCAAATAAAGCGCTTAGTGTACCAAGGAGCATAACATGAGCACTCCAGGAGAGGTAACTATTACGGTGAATTCTAAACATCTTGAGATATAAATACTGGTCTCTTTTGACCGATAGTTTAGCTGAACTACTAACAGAATAGATTTACTCACTTGTATATAAAAAAAAAATTATAAGGGCCTCTTCAAGGCAAGGAGCAAGGGAGTAAGGCACTGTGAAAAAGTTGTAAGGGATATTGCCCTCAAGTAACTTGACACCAGTTGAGAATATTAGATGTGCACCTAAATAACAATAATACCAAGTAGAAAGGGCAAGACTGTAAAAGAATGTAGATAAAATGCTACTAGAATTCAGAGAAGGAGAGATTATAATCTAGTTGAGGGAAGTCAGAGAAGACTTCGCAGATGAGGGCCCTGTGGTACATGTCTCTATAACCTTAATATTCGGACAAATAGGACTTATAAAATTATATTGACTAGAACTTTTCAATTTGAAAAGATCCACATTCTATAGTGCAAAAATTTTGGGCATGCCTGATAGTATTTAAAGTGTGCATCCTCTCAGTATGGTGACCTAGGGCCATAAAATCAGAATCCATTCAAAATGAGAATCGGGTTTGGCTTTTCCCAGAGGACAGTTGGCCATTTGCCCAGTGGTCTGTATAGTAACATACTTTTACTTTTCTAAGAAATAATACAGAGAGGAGTGCCTGGCTGGTAGAGCATGAACTTTTGATCTTGGGATTGTAAGTTTGAGCCCCACATTGGGTGTAGGGATTACTTAAAAAAAAAGAAAAAAGAGGGGCACCTGGGTGGCTCAGGTGGTTGAGCATTCTACTCTTGGTTTTGGCTCAGGTCATGATCTCAGGGTTGTGAGATCAAGTCCCGTGTCAGGCTCCACACTGAGCAGTCTGCTTGAGATTCTCTCTCTCCCTCCCTCTCTGCCCTTCCCCCTGCTCATTCTCTCTCTCTCTCTAAAATAAATGAAGAAAAGAGAAAAATAATACAGAGAGATCTTGTGTACACTTTACCCATTTTACCCACATCTTGCCAAACCGAGATACCAATATTGATCTTCCCTAGTTTAGGAAGGAGAGAAGGGCAGTAGGAGAAGAAACAAGAAGGAAGCAGTACTAATCTTTTGTCTGTAGAAACTCTGCATTATGGCCAGGTGTCAAGAAAATGGATTCATGTTCTCAGGAAATGTCCTGTTCCCTTGGCAGGAACAATGAGAACGTTTGTCTTATTCTCTTTCTCCTATATATGTTTTTTACCCTAACACTTAGGAAATGTTTGTAAAATACTTTAAATCCTTTCCAATGTCATATAAATATGAGAAGATGTCCAGAAGGATTACCTGGGGGCTTGAAGGGAAAATATCCATCTTACTGTTCTAAATATTCTAAATATCTGATTTCAAGGAAAGACACCCTTTGTTAGCTAAATGAATAAAAGGGGTCAAGGAAGGGATATTAATCTGAATAGATCTAAATTTAAGCTCACCCAGGACTTTGAAGGTTATCACCATGGTCTGGATCTAGATCAGTGTTTCCGACATCAGAAAGGAGGTGCCTAGGAAGGCAGAGAGAGGCATCCAAAGCCCAGGTGGATGATGACCTCTTAGGGGATGCTCTGTCCTTCCAGCCCCAGCACTGAAAAGAGGCTTCCCAAACAAACCCCAGGTCCTCAGAGTTTCAGTTTGATACTAGTGTGTTGAATGTTGACACCCAGAGAGATTAGGCACAGGCCGGGGTGATAATAGTGTCCACGTAGATGGCCCATCTAGATCCCTTGCTTCAGGGCCTCCCCAGTCTCTTAAAATCTCCATTAACTTCACCTCCACCTCACTCCTATGGCCCCACTCAGGGTCACCCTGACCTTACAAATCTCATTCTGTTCAAGCCTATAGTCTACCCTCTCCTCTCAAGTACCTAGGCAATAAAGCCCTCAGCTGTTGGCTTTCTGCGGTCTTAGGTCTTGTCTGCATTCAGGCAAACCAGCTAGGACAGCTTCTCTCCCTTGTAGCACCTTACTCAATGCTGTAGGGCTCAGTGTGGTCATCATCTGCCACCATGTATCCGTGTGTCCCAAGAGGCAATAAGTAGTGGTCTTACCTATTACATTGCTGCCACCTAGCAAGGCCCGCCTGATTCTGAGCCAGAGCTGGAGAGAGTGAGAGTCCACCAACTGCACCAGGCTTACCACCTCCTGCCCCTTGCAGACATTGACTCTCCTTGGTTCAGCCTCACACTCCTATAGCCATAGGGAGAAGTCATAACTGACACTTATCTTACAATCATGTGGACAAAGGTGGGAGGGGAAGTTTCCGGAAGAAAAGGATGTCGGGCTCCAGTCCCACTGGAGTGCAAATCTCTTGACCACTGCAGTGACTCAGGCTAGAGACAGGGTGGGCTCAGACCAGACTGGGCTCAGAGCAAGGTGGTGACAGTGACGGTGGACGTGATGAGAAGTGGTTAAATTCTGGATTTTTAAAAAAAGATTTTATTTATTTAGAGAGAGCATGTAAGGGGGGGGTTGGGCGGAAGGAGAGGGAGATAACCCCAAGCAGACCCGTTGTGGGGCTTGTTCTCATGACCCTGAGATCATGACCTGAGCGGAAATCAAGAGTCTGACGCCCCACCGACTGAGTCACCCAGGTGCCCCTGGATGTGTTTTTAAAGTAGAGCCAACAGGACTTCCTGACGGATTGGCTGGGATGTAAAAGACAACAGGCGTTCAATACGACCCTGCGGTCCCAAACCATAGTTCTTGTCTCATTTTAAATCCTACTCATCTGAATCTCTGATGTTCTCAGACGTCGCAGCACCCCCTTGTTTCTGAGGATCAGTTGCCCACCCCAGACTCTGCAATTAGCTTGTCATCTTCAGCTTTCTCTCTGCATGCCCCTCAGGTAGTGTTTTAATTCTCCTAGAAGTGAACCCTGTTTGATATTCTCTTAGTGTAGCTGGGCCTGAAGTTCATGTAACCACATGGCAGTGAAAACTGCTTAACATCTCTTTGAAATAAACCACAAAGGACTGGTGGTCTTCTTTGCCAGATGTCCAGCCTACAGCTTTTGCAGGGGGAGCGATGGGACTGCTCATAGCCGGTTTTACATCTGGAGGTCTCAATTCTGCCACCATCTCAGTGAGTGAAAGTCACATTATTGAGATTTCATTTCCCTGTCTATAAAAACTGGGTGGCTCAGCTTGAGATGAGAACTAACCAAGGGAGATAATGGATATATCTAAGCATTTACTATGTTTCGAGCTCTTTTGATATATATTTATAATTCTATATAAGCCCTATATTAAGCTCTTTTTACATAGCTATCTCATTTGATACTTATAAGATAGGTGCCATTATTACTTCATTTCACAGATAAAGAAACTGAGACTTAAGTAGGCTAAGTGACTTGTACAAGGTCACATAGTTGGCACATGGTTGGACCTGGCATTCCAACCCAGCTCTGTTGGATGCCAGGCTCCACTCTTAACCACTTCACTCATTTTCTTACATTGTATCATCTGTGTGTGCCTGTTACGTTCAGATTCCCAGATCCCACGCTCAGACCCTCTGACTCAGACTCTGAGGCTGGGCTGGGAAATCTGTGCTTAACAGGAGCTCTGGTGATTGATTCCTGAGCAGCCTAAAGTGTGGCAACAGCTGTATCTCCTTACATTGTCTCTGAGTGATTGTAAAGCATTCTGCTTGTGTGTGTACATAGTCCTGACAAAGCCTCGAAGCCAGGGTCATGTGCAGGAATCTCAATTCTAGGATGTCATGAATACAAACCAGCAGCTGATAGTTCTAACAGGGCAGCAACTCTCTGTACTTTCAAGTCCGTTGATGCATCCCTGTAATAAACCGTGTAATGGTCAGAATTCATTTGTAGCCGATATCCAGACTAGTTCACTTAAGCAAAAAGGGATTTTTCCTAGAAAAATAGGATATTAAACCATTATAGTATCTTTGGGAGGGCTGAAAATATATAGTAGTTGGATTGAGCATCCAAAAATGACTCCCAAAATCACAACGTAGAACTGAGCCTCAGAAGCTATTGCTCTTGCCATGAGCAGGAGGCTCCTTGAAAAGTGGCATGAGATGGGCGCCTGGGTGGCTCAGTTGGTAAAGTGTCTGCCTTCAGCTCAGGTCATGATCCTGGGGTCCCAGGATCAAGTCCCACATCGGGTTCCCTGCTCAGCAGGGAGTCTGCTTCTCCCTCTGCCCCCTCTCCCCCGCTCATGCTCTCTTTCTCTCTCTCTCTCACAAAAATAAATAAAATCTAAAAAAAAGATTTAAAAAAGAAAAGTTGCATGAGAAGAATAGAGGATCAAGATGGGGCCCTGGGTTTAGGAAGTGAGCAGAAGTGAAGTCCATGAGGGTGATCAGCAAGGAATAGTTGGGGAAACTCAGACACAGAAACAGAAGCCCGGGAAGCCGGGAGTTCCAGAACCCAGGAGTGGCCACATTATAAAGTACAGTAAGAGGGCCAGTGGAGGGGAGCTGGTGCAAGGTGAGACTAGCGAGTAGCGCTGACCTTGACAACCCGGTGACCTTTGCTAGATCTGTTGGTGAGTTTTACCAGCAGTTTCAAGGGGATGGTGAGGAAAGGAAGCAGGTGGGTGGGATGAAGAATAAATGGGAAACGAGCGAATGGAGGCAGCAAGTGCAACATGAACCAGGTTTTGAAAAGGTAAGTTGACATGGAAAGGAGATATGATTTATGGCCGGAGAAGATCTTGGAGTGGAGGGTGTTTTACTTGCTGTTGTTTTGTTTGTTTTTAGGTCAAGAGTAACTTGCGCATAGTGATAGCAGAGCCATTCGAAAGAGAAGTTACTTGATGGGTCAGTGTTCTGAGGGCAGAGAGCAAAGAGGTCAGGGCCTGAATGGAGGATTGGCCTGGAGTGCAGGCAGGACAGCTCATCTTACGGGTGGGGGAAAGGAGGTGATGCCGGGTACAGGTAGAGGGGCATTCCCAGCATGGGGTGAGTGCAGGAGCCATACTCGCGGCCATAATTAGAGTCCTGATTTTCTTCTCAAAGCAGATGACGTCATCTGCTGAGAAGGAAGACACCAGGTATCGAGTGTGGAGCTTGGAGGAGTTACAGGGTGGGAACAGTGGCTGCTAAGGACAAGTGAAGGATTGTCAGTCAAGGAGAGTGTCAGCCCAGATAACACTGAGGATCGTGAATTCCAAGTGGGGCAAACTGCCAAAATAGTGTATGATTTAGTATTTCACATCCTTGGACCAGGAGTGGAGAGGCGAGTCTTGGGACTACTCCAAGGATAATGGATGATGCTGGACCCCATGCCGCAGCTCTCTTAACTAAATGTGCTGTTTCCTGTTTGGGTGTCAGGTACCTCAGTCAGGAACCCTGAAGCTGTCCCACTTACAAGAGGGAACATACACCTTTCAGCTCACGGTGACGGACACCGCCGGGCAGAGAAGCTCCGACAACGTCTCGGTGACAGTGCTCCCCGCGGCCTTCTCCGTGGGAGGTGAGGGGAAGGTCCTTCCCTTGCATTCACAGTGGCTGGTAGATACCAGCTATTCACAGAAGAATGGTATTACACTGGCATTTTATATTCTGACTGCATTTCATGGGCTCTTCCGTTCTTTCTTTTTTTCTTTTTTTTAAGTAGACTCCACGCCCAGCGTGGAGCTCAACACAGGCTTGAACTCACACACTGAGATCAAGACCTGAGCTGAGATCAGGAGTCGGTCGCTTAACCAACTGAGCCACCCAGGCGCCCCTCTTCCATTCTGTTTTTGGTTGTTGTTAAATAAGAGTCTTTTCTAAAAATATGACAACAAAAATAGGCTCCATTACATTTTGGGCTTCATGGCACTGTTGGATTGGGGTGGAGGAGGCTCCAGGGGATGAGAATAGACTGTGTGAGCCACACGACCCTATAGATTCTTCATCTTTCCTGACTCGTTTTCACAAAAGACAATCATGTGGTTTTTTTAGGAGAGGATCTTGTTCAAAGAAAGGCGGTCTATTTGATATGTATGTTCAGAGAGTGCAGCTAAGAAGCGTATTTAAAACAAATTAAAATTAAAAAATTTAATAGTCCTTTTAAATTGTGCGTGTGTCAGTTTAAAAGGACTATTTAAAATTTTTCATGGACACATCACGCAGATACTCTCATAATATAGCTTTACATATATGCGATCGTTCTCATAATCTGTTGCACAATATAAACTCGCCCTTCTCATTTATCTGTGTTTCTTACTGTCCCAAACATCTACGTTTCTAAGACTAGCTCATCAAGTTTAAGAAATATACATATTGAACTTGAGAGCACTAAAAATATAGAGGTATTGCAGAGGGAACCCCCGCACAACTCACTTCTGGAGAAGTGCAGAGATAAGTGTGTATCTGAGGGTCTTGCCCTTCGGTCTGCAGCTACTCTGTGTCTGCAGGAACTCGGGGCTCTCTCCCAGGAGCTGTGCTAGGCACTGGGCGGATGGTGGTATGCTGCACAGACCCGGCCCCGGCCCCACGTAGCGAGCCTTCACAGTCGCTAGCCTCGGCTCTAGTAAACCCACAGCATGTCTTTGCCATCCCTGACAACTCAGTAATTAGATGGTAATTAAGCCAGCAGCTGGAAGAATAAGTGTAAAAGATTGGAAAATGCCTGTATGTCACCAATCTTGTCTTCCATCCGACATAGGTCAATGTGCATATGGGAAACAAAGCGAGATTTTAGAATCCTGAGAACTTGGCAACCTTGATAATTTGCCTTCCGCAGGGACAGAGAACACAAGCAGCATTCTGAATTTGGCTGGCTGACTCCCCGTCCAGCCAAGGTTCCAGCGTCCTGTGAGGAAGGAGGGTGACTGCCCGGGGACTGGCTGGCACCAAGCTCCTGCCCACCGCTGCCCTCTGAAGCCCTGACAGCAAGCACGAGGAGCGTCCGGGCCAGGAATCTGATCCAGCCCAGATGCCAGCAGGACCGCTGACTTCGTGCAGCTCCTAGGGACAGCCAGAAAGTTACTCAGAACAGTTTTGAGGGGCACCTGGCTGGTTCAGTTGGAAGAGTGTGTGACTCTTGATCTCGGGGTCGTGGGTTTCAGCCCCACACTGGGTAGAGAGATTACTTAAAAAAAAAAAAAAACTTTGAAAAAAGAAAACATTTGGGGGTACCTTGGCGTGCTGGGCATGCACCAGGGCCATTGGAAACACGGGCTCGGCTCCAGCCACTCACTCCCTGTGCAGGACCGCTGAGCCCAGACAGCTGTCCCCCTGGGATCCAGGGCTCACCTGGGCAAGGAGCGAGTCACGTGCTGATTCTTGGAGGAAAGAGCTCATGGGAAGAAGGCAGGAATACCCTGCTATCCCTACAGAAGTTGGAAAGGGATTGCTTCTGTACAACCAAGGTGCCTGGGGGGAGGAAGGGATGTAAGTGTAGGTATACGCCAATGACTAACGCTGCACCAGCCTGGCTTATTTACTCAGACCAATTTTCCAGGGCTCCAAAGGTAAATGACCAGTTGTACATTTCTGGCCTTTCTCCGAGATGATAATAAAATGTATTCAAAGTGGCAGAAAGTTACGTGAATCACTTTTGATTACTGAAAGGCCACTTGGATATAGGTGTTATGTATGTAACTTCATATAGAAAATAAAAAAGAATGGCTGTGTTATTAACTGCTATCTGGAATCACTCTCTGGCTAGACTGGAATAACATACTATGAATTAAAGTAATAAAACACCACATAGAGACACTGAAAACCAGAAGTGGGGCTAGAGAGGTGTTTCTCTCCCTTCTGTTATATATATAGTGGTCTTGCAGTTAATAACCCAGCTCTAATGGTAACCAAGGGTGCATTTTCTGGGGGAAGCAGACAAGCATGTACCCCTGGTTATGTGATAATAATGTGGTTGACTCTGGGTATAGAGGCTGCATGTTTTCAAGCTTGGGGGAAGATAACCTCTTCAAATGCCAAGCCAACAAAAACTTCTAATATGATCTAGGTTAGTGGTCTCCAAAGAGGATCCCCCAGAGATCGACATTTTTTGGATGGAAAAGAAGACACCTGAACTTATATTTTTAGTAATTTTTAATCTCCTTTACATTTTTAGTATATTTTATAACATGTTTAATATGTTAGTATAGTAGTACATGCATATTATTTATAGATGAAGCTGTGTGTTTACTACACTACACATATAGTATACAATACTATATGTATTGATCAGATGCATGGTCAAAAAAAATTAGAGACCACTAATCTAGAAATAAATGGATAAGTTACAGATACCAATCTGTCTCCAAAACTACCGATGAATAAGAAAAACCTTGAGATATTTAGGATTTTTATGTCATGAACTTAAAAATGTGAGCAATAGCTATATCCTACTTGGTATTCAGGGTAACCCCAGTTCCCCTTCACTTTTCCTCTAAGCGCCTTTCCTGGAACAGAAGCAGATTCCCCTTTCTGGGCCCAAAGTCTCAGTCATCGCTGAGGCTCTTTGCTTCCTCTTCTTTCTCAGGAGCTTCTACCACCACTTCTTCTCTTCTTCTTCCTGGATCAAGGTATTGTCAAACTGCCTTGTACCCAGAGGGACTCCTTTCCCAGGACCTAATTTAACTGCTTCCCAATGGAGTATGTATCCAAGATTTCACTTGGGCTTGTATACTATGCTCAACCATTTGTTTCAGTAGAATATCATTATCTACTACTCTCCCATGTCCTGAGAGAATTGTTAGTTTCTTCTGTCCCTGGAAAATTATGGAGTTCCTTAAGAGCTACTTCTAGCCTGATAACCTTTACACTGCATTAACCAGTGTCAAAGTCACCCAGTTGTTGTATAGCTAAGTCTGGTAAAGTTGGCTTAATCTGGAGTGGGGAAATGCCTTTCAAGAAAATACAAGTAGCTCCTATGAATTACACTGTAGATTAAAAACCCCTAACGGCTCCAAAAGGGAGACAATTTCGTTATTTGAAGAAAATAAATTCATATCAGCTGGTAACTAAAGATTTTGTTTATTCTTTATAACACCAAGGATGTATGGTAGTCAACAAATAGGGTTCAGTAGTAGAAAGTTAATCTCTGTAAAAATTATTACTTAGGAAACAAGAATGCGAGACATAGCGAGACATAAAATGGTGTCTCTAATAGAACATGGCCAGGTAAGAGCGTTAGGCTGCCCACAGAGCTGACGGGCTGAACAAAGGAATGCAGAGGGAGACCCCTGAGGGAGCAAACCCAGGGCTGGATGGAGAAGACCAGAACTGCTGCTTCCCTGCTCCCACCTCTTACGCAGGGTTGGCCTGGAGAATGGCCCTGAGAGAAGAGCCCGTGGTGATGCCTCAGAATTAAGCCAGGAGGTCAAGGAGACATCCTTCACTTTCTCGAAACATGTTGCTCCAGCTAACACTACTGGGTGTTTCCCCATTATTTGCGTCTCTATACCCCAAAGCATTTCATGGTACATTTAGTCTTTGTGACTAGAATGCAGTGAAATGTTGACTTTCCCACGCTTCCCTGACCTGAGACTGTTTGTAAACAGGGTGCTTGAAGGTTTGCTCACGCTACCACTTCTTCTGTGATGATGGCTGTTGCATTGACATCACCCTGGCTTGTGATGGAGTGGAGCAGTGTCCTGATGGGTCTGATGAGGCTTTCTGCCAAAACCGTGAGTCCACTGCATGGCCTTTTCAGGCAAGGCGGGAGAAGAGATGTCTGTATCCTCATAATAAAATGCAAACTCAGGATTGCCCTTTTTCTACTTTAGCTATAACTTCATGTGAATAACTTCATGTGAATAAGCTATGCCTTACATTAGGTGAGCATTTACTAGGAGTCTTAATCTGAGTTATAAATGTCAAACTTTTTATATTGCTTACATTTTTCGAAAATTGCTTTCAGTTTTCCAAAAGATTCTTCCCCATCCTAAAAAAGCTGTGTAGAATATGGTTTTTAAAGACAATAAAGTGAGTTAAGATTTTATTTTGATCAATGTATTTTGAAAATTTATGATGTACTGGGATGTGCCTAAATCAGGACTATAAATCTGTCTTATAATGTCATCCAGATACATAGAAGGGCACCACAAAAAAGAAGAAAAGCTTCAGAAAGTGTAAAGTGAAGCTTCTGGTTTGAAGAAAGATGTAGAATCTCTCAACCTTAGGTTTAAGCTTTGTTTTTGTCAATTTATGTGTGACATTTAGAAAGTCAATTATTGGAAGAAGAGAAAACAGGTTACCCATTTGAAGACAGAGGAGTTTTTTATGGGGCTCTGACATGCCTCAGATGGTTATTATTCCCAAATATCCATGACTTTAAATCTACTGCAAATTTAGGGTTTTTTTTTTTTTAAGATTTACTTATTTATTTGAGAGAGAGAGAAAGAGGAGGGGGGGAGGGGCAAAGGGAGAGGGAGGTAAGCAGACTCCCCACTGAGCTCAGAGCCCAACATGGGGCTGATCCCATGACCTTGAGATCCTGACCTGAGCTGAAACCAAGAGTCTGCCAGCCACTTAACCGACTGAGCCACCCAGGCACCCCACCAAATTTAGTGGTTTTAATTACAGTTCAGAAAAGAAACCCAACAACTAACAGTAGCTCTTCCGTGTTCCAGTGAGCCTTGACCAGAAGATGGTGACCCACACAGTGACTGCCCAGCCTAGAACCACAGGACCAAGAAAAGATGCAGCAGGAAGCTCCTTCTTGGAAAAGTCCCAGAAAGTCACTGTCCAAAACCAGCCACCAGCATTATCAAATACGGAGAAGAGGAATCATTCCATGTTTTGGGGATCAGAGAGTCAAACCGATCCTGTGATGCCAGGTAAGGAGCTGAGCAGGTGCTCCAGAAACAGCCTCATGTTCTATAGTGACGCTTGGCTTCAAAATTCAGGTTATATTTGTTTTTTGTTTGTTTGTTTTGTTTTGTTTTGTTTTAACTTTGTGTCTTTTTTTTTTAAAGATTTTTATTTATTTATTTGACAGAAAGAGAGACAGCGAGAGAGGGAACACAAGCAGGGGGAGTGGGAGAGGGAGAAGCAGGCTTCCTCCTGAGCAGGGAGCCTGATGCAGGGCTCGATCCCAGGACCCTGGAATCATGACCTGAGCCGAAAACAGACGCTTAATGACTGAGCCACCCAGGTGCCCCAAAACTCAGGTTATATTTGAAGAGTGTTAAGGAAATACAAGAAAGAAGAGAGTTAAAATGAAGAATTAGGCCAAAAATGAAAAAAAACTATTTGCACTGACTATTTATAGTAAAGAACCTACTAAATACATTCATACATACTCCAGAGATACCAGTACATTTATTAGTAAGTAAGTTAGAACTAGGCAATTTCAACACCTGTATTAAGGAAACAAATGCCCTAAGTGTTAAATTTTAGGTTTTAAGTGTTAATTTTGAGATGAAGCAGCATAACCCCTATGTATTCATGTAAATCCTCTTTACACTAAGCAAGTGAATGTGAAGAAAATGTATCATATGGAAATGGTTTCATGTGCCAGTATTTCAGTGTTTTTGTCCCCAATTTAACTAAATCTGTAATTTTTTGTTCTTTCTAATAAGGCTAATAGATTTTTAAATATATTCACACTGCTGAAGCATTAGCATTCTATCATCTTAAATTTATTTTTGCACATTTGTATTTGTTGATGACATAGACAGAAATATAGAATCTCCCATTTCTGTACACTTTTGTAAATGTCCTTTCAGTACTCCAACTCTGCCTACATTATACGGAAATAATCTGTCACTATTGTAATAACTTCTTGATGACAATTTTTTGTTCATTGCAGGAGATGCAAATAATAAAAAAGGAAAATGACTTAAAACACCACACTTTACTGAAAACAGATTTTACTATTTTGGTATATTTCTTTCCAATCTTTTGTTTATCTACTGTTTAGATTTTAAGTGCCTCTACAGATCCATGCACAAAATATTCCGCGATGGGCTCAGATTTAGGCGCTTTCAGAGCCCTGCGTTGGGTCTCTTCCTTGTTCGTACTGCCATCTGCTGGGCAGCTCAGTCAGTGCATCCACGCCTTGTTTTAGTCCGGTTTCTCCGAATGTAAGGTCTGGCTCCCTGAGGCCAGAGTCAGGGGAGACCAAGGTTCTGGGCCGGAGGGCTGAAAGGATGAGGAGCTGGCGGACAGGACTGAGTTCTCGGAGGCCAGGACCGATGGACTCCCACTGCGACTCTGCGGTAGAGAGGCTCACGCGAGGGTGAGTGGATCAGCTGACGGCAGAGTGGAGACCAAAGCCCACGTCTCCTTAACTTAGGTCCAGTCTTGGCTCTGCCTTTAGAGCCTTGAGCAAGCTGCTTCATACTCTGGACCTGTTCGCTCAGCAGTGAGGAAGGGATTTCAACCAGACGGCCTTGAAGCCCCTGTGTAACACGGGGAGTGCTTCCGGAACGATCCATAGTCCGATGCTTGTGCCCTCATCCCGGCCAGAGACTGATCCCAGTGCTGGCTCCCGGGCGGTGAGGATTCAGCCTCAGAATTTCTTTGAAAACAATACTCCAGGCTGCACCACCACTTGATGGGAGCCAGCACTCAATTTGAAATGTCTCTGCAATCTCTGCTTTGTCCTTTTTGATAATAAGCCTCTGACTTTGGCTATAAAGATGTAAAGAATGGAGTTTCACAGATGCAGAGAGATTAAAAGTCCAGTTATGGGGCGCCTGGGTGGCTCAGTCGTTAAGCGTCTGCCTTCGGCTCAGGTCATGATCCCAGAGTCCTGGGATCGAGCCCCGCATCGCATCGGGCTCCCTGCTCGGCGGGAAGCCCTCTTCTCCCTCGCCCACTCCCCCTGCTTGTGTTCCCGCTCTCGCTGTGTCTCTCTCTGTCAAATAAATAAATAAATAAATAAATAAATAAATAAATAAATAAAACCTTTAAAAAATAAAAAAAGCCCAGCTATTCTTCATAATACATATATTGTTTTTCCTAATGATTAAAGTAATACATATTTACTGTAGAAAATTTGAAAAGTACAGAAAAATATAAAGAAAAAAATTAAAACCACCTAGCAAAATTCACCATTAATATTTTTTTGCATTTTTTTCTGTTCACTTGAATTTATATGCATATGTACATGCATTTATTCACTTTTTTTTAGTATACTTAATGTACAGTGTTCTAGTTTCAGGTGCACAATAGAGCGGTTCAACAATTCTATACATTACTCGGTGTTCCTCCTGATAAGTGTGCTCTCAATCCCCATCTTTCACGCCTCCCCGACCCACCTCCACTCCGGTAACCATCAGTTCGTTCTCTGTATTTAAGAATCTGGTTTTTTTTTGTTTTTGTTTCATTTTTTTCTTTGTTTTGTTTCTTAATTTCAGTGAGTGAAATCGTGTGGTATTCATCTTTCTCTGTCTGACTTATTTCACCTAGCCTAATACCCTTTAGGTCCATCCACATTGTTGCAAATGGCAAGGTTTCACTCCTTTTTATGGCTGAGTAATATTCCATTGTGTATATGCACCACCTCTTCTTTATCCATTCATCTATGGAGGGGCCCTTGGTTTGCTTCCATATCTTGGCTATTGTAAGTAATGCTGCTATAAACAAAGGGGCTCGTGTCTCTTTTTGAGTTGGTGTTTTGTTTTCTTTGGGTAAATACCCCAGTAATGGAATTGCTGGATCATATGGTAATTCTATTTTAAATTTTTTGAGGAACCTCTTGTGTTGCTTTCCACAGTGATTTTACCAGTTCACATTCCCACCAACAGTATACAAAGATTCTTTTTTTCCCATGTCCTCATCAACACTTGTATTACTTGTTTTTTGGGTTTAGCCATCTGACAGGTGTGAGGTGATAGCTCATTGTGGTTTTGATTTACATTTCCCTGATGATTAGTGGTGTTGAGCATCTTTTCATGTGTCTGTTGGCTATTTATATATCTTCTTTGGAAAAATGTCTATTTAGATGTTTTGCTCTTTTTTAACCAGATCATTTGTTTTTTGGTTTTTCTGTGGGGCTTTTTGGTGTTAGTTTTATTAAATTGTTTATATATTTTAGATGTTAACCCATTACTGGATATATCATTTGCAAATATCTTCTCCCATTCAGTAGGTTGCCTTGTCATTGTATTGATGGTTTCATTTGCTGTGCAAAGCTTTTTACTTTGATGTAGTCCCAATACGTTAATTTTGTTTTTGTTTCCCTTGCCTAAGGACACATATCTAGAAAAATGTTTCTACAGCTGATGTTAAGAAATTACTGCCTATGTTTTCTTCTAGCAGTTTTGTGGTTTCAGATCTCACATTTAGGTCCTTAATCCATTTTGAGTTTATTTTTGTGCAGGGTATAAGGAAGTGGTCCAGTTCCATTCTTTTGCATGTGGCTGTCCAGTTTTTCCAACACCATTTATTGAAAGGACTGTCTTTTCCCCATCGTATATTCTTGCTTCCTTTGGCCATATAGTTGTGGGGTTTTTTTTTATTTTCTATCCTGTTCCATTGATTTATCTATTTTTGTGCCACTACCATACTGTTTTGATTGCTACAGCTTCGTAATATATCTTGAAATCTGGGATTGTGATACCTCCAGTTTTGTTCTTCTTTCTCAGGATTGCTTTGGCAATCCTACAACACTGGGATTTTTTGTGGTTCCATAGAAATTTTAGGATTATTTGTTCTAGTTTTGTGAAAAATGCTATTGGTATTTTGATAAGGATTGCATTAAATCTGTGGATTACTTTAGGCAGTGTAGACATTTTCACAATATTTGGTCTTCCAGTCCATGAGCATGGAATGTCTTTCCATTTGTTTGTGTCAGTTTCAGTTTCTTTCATCAGTGTTTTATAGTTTTCGGAGTTCAAGTCTTTCACCTCCTGGATTAAGTTTACTCCTAGATATTTTATTCTTTTTGGTGCAGTTGTAAATGGGATTTTTTTCTTAATTTCTCTTTCTGCTATTTCATTATTAATGTATAGAAATGCAACAGATTTCTGTATATTAATTTTGTATCCCACAACTTTACTGAATTCATTTATCAGTTCTAGTAGTTTTTTGGACATTTATTCACTTTTAACAAAATTAGGAACATGTTAGGTATACAAAACTTTTATTTTTCTCAGGAGTATATTCATGTGCTATTACAATCCATCAAAAACAAAAACTTTTTTAAAAACAAACACACAAAAAAACCAGATTCATAAGTGCAGAGAGCAAACTGATGGGTGCTAGAGGGGAGGTAGGTGGGGGATGGGTGAAGAAAGAAAACACAATATTTGAAAGTCCAGGCTGAAGAAAGTGGGAAGAAAAGGCCAGAACTTTGAAAATGTTTGATAGGGCCCTCACAACATGCGGTTTGTTGAGACAGCAACTATCTCCTCCCTCCCCCTCCCTGAGACCACCACACTAGCGTCCCCAGCCTCCAATTTCATGTGAGGTAAGGTATGCTCTACCCAGCATAACATAAATCGATTTTAAAATGCTCCACTGTTGGCAACCTGTGCCTGGGTTTTGCAAAGATCATCAGCTAGTACAATACATATGGACAAGTTAAATTTTCTGCCACTTCCTTCCCCCACAGACATGTTGTGAGGATAAAAGAAACTTAACTCAAGGCGCCTGGGTGGCTCAATCGTTAAGCGTCTGCCTTCGGCTCAGGTCATGGTCCCAGGGTCCTGGGATCGAGCCCCGCATCGGGCTCCCTGCTCCTCGGGAAGCCCGCTTCTCCCTCTCCCACGCCCCCTGCTTGTGTTCCCTCTCTCGCTGTGTCTCTCTCTGTCAAATAAATGAATAAAATCTTTAAAAAAAAAAAGAAACTTAACTCATTGAAGATTTGTTAAAGAGATACTAGGATTAATACTGATCATGTAGTACTGAAAGTGATGAAATGCAGTTTTTCATCTGTCACATTAGCAAGGTGAAAAAATATAATAATTAATGTACAGAGCACAGAGAAACAAGACTCATGCACTTTGGGTGGGATTAAAATTAGTACAATCTTGGGCGCTGGGGTGGCGCCTTTGGTGAAGCGACCGACTTCTTGATTTGATTTCTGCTCGGGTCGTGATCTCAGGTCCCTGAGATCAGGCCCTGCATCAGGCTCCCCACTCAGTGGGGAATCTGCTTAAGACTCTCTCTCCCTCTGCCCCTCCCCTCTGCGAGTGCTCTCTCTAAAATAAATAAATCTTTTTTAAAAATTTAGTACAATCTTCTAGAGGGCAGGTTCTGAAGCCTTAAATCTGCATGTGCCTTGATTCAGTTATCTCACAATTAGGAATTTCTCCTAAGCATGTTACTAAGGATCAAACCAAGGATTTGTACAGATACTCAGTTACACGGGGAACGCATACCCCGTGCACTTAGCACCGCAGGTCGAGACTATGTGCTCAGCACGCAGGAGCTCAATGGCTGAACAGTTAGACATGCCTGCCTCTACACGGCCTGTTCCCTGGGTGGTCACGTCACTCATGAACAAGGCTGTCCTCTTCTATCTGATCCAGCCAGAGGAAAGAAATCTGACTCCTGGCACTGCAGAGTGCTAGAAAAGTGGTATATCCACGTTCACAGTGAGTCCAGTTTTTGAAACTTGAGAATTCATGTCCAGCCCAGCAAGTCAACCAGATGCCCTAAGGATCCAGACTGAAGCATGGACTTGGGAGAATGCGCGGTTTCTGTATGGACACAGGGGGCTCTGCCTGCACTTTCTCACATCCCCACTAAACGTGCTGAAGCCTTGCCCTTCAGCTTCTCTCTGGTGGTAACTGCAGTGAGCAACTGTGACCTTTGCATTAGTGTGGAAGGTGTTTTATCCAGAGAGGATATCCTTATAAACAGTATTCAAAAGGGTTTTTTCAGGCACCTGGGTGGCTCAGTTGGTTAAGCGACTGCCTTCGGCTCAGGTCATGATCCTGGAGTCCCGGGATCGAGTCCCGCATCAGGCTCCCCGCTGAGCGGGGAGTCTGCTTCTCCCTCTGACCCTCCCCGCTCTCATGCTCTCTCTCTATCTCATTCTCTCTCTCAAATAAATAAAATCTAAAAAAAAAAAAAAGGTTTTTTCATGTGCCCTGTGTTTTTCGTGGGTATTTCATCTTTTTTTTTTAAAGATTTTATTTATTTATTCATGAGAGACAGAGAGAGAGAAGCAGAGGGAGAAGTAGGCTCCCCGCTGAGCAGGTAGCCCGATGCAGGACTCGATCCCAGAACCCTGGGATCATGACTTGAGCCAAAGGCAGACGCTCAACCATCTGAGCCACCCAGGGGCCCTCATCTTTTCATTGTGCTGGACTGTGTCTCTTTTCTTATTGAGAAAACATCCTGAAACTATAAAACAACATTTCTGGGAAGGTAGTTTGAATTTGTTGAAGCCTGATAAACAGCAGAGCTGAATAGCCTGTTAATGCTCCAGTGTGATAGCAGCAATCAACCGTTTTCTGAAATGGATGGATCTTATCCTAGTACAATCCAGAACGTTTCCTGAAGACAGCTCCCTCTTACCCACTTTGCAGCCATGCAGTGTGCTCTGCCAGTGAATAGCGACAAAGAACAATTCTGTTGTCTGTGTCAGTCGGCAGGTGGTCATAGGAAGCCATAGAGCATTCTGGAAGGCAGGCCCGTATTGTAGCCACTTTTGTAGCTGGTATTTCCACCTTCCTTCCAGAACATGCCTGCATGTTCTGTGGTGACTGAAAATGAATTTAAAACAACTCTATCCAGCTTCCAACTCCTGCTGTGAATGCATGGCTATGCATGTACACATAGCACAATATGTCATTCAGAAAAGGGACAAAATAATTTCCTAAGACATTAACTATGTAAAAGGGTCATTAGAAATAAGCTATTTGCAGAAGCAAATGCCATCTTTGTCTTGTTTGTTTTGACTTGCCACTCTGGAGAGAGCCTACCATAGGACAGGAGGAAGTGAAGGGTTTCTCTCTGGTGTGCCATACGTTGGCGTCTAGGCAAAGTGAATCAGACAGTCTGGGAAATGACAGTGACTTCCTCCCTGAAATGTAGAAAACAGAAATTCACATTTCAAATACCGACTCGAGCAGGGCAAATCCCCTGGAAATTCTAGAGTCTGTGGCAATTGTGTCTTAAGTCTCCTGTGTGCACTGCCCTCTCCCTGCCTGATCCCTCCCTGAGGACAGCTAAGAAAATACTCTTCAAAGTTGACAACTGAAGATGCAGAATGAATTTGTCCAGTTTTCCACATGAACCCATCTCCAAGGCAAGATCCCCTTTCTAAGTACAATTAAGCTCTTTCTCTGCTGCATCCTTAATAGAGCTTTGTCTCAGACTTCCTAAGGAAATATTTAAATTTGTGATTTTTGTCAAGGTATTTTGATTTCAGTAAATAAATATGGTAGATATACATTACTCTAGATATGAGTAAATAAGTGCGGTATCAACTCTAAGTTCTTGGATCTGTGGCTCTGAGAACAGTATGGTTGAGTAGAAACACTCCTGCTCTGGATCAGTCCTGGGTTCTAATTCCAGCACCACCAGTTACTAGATGCCAGGTCATTAACTGCTCTGAACTGCATTTCCTTGCAGGATAATAGTATCTTCTCACAGAGTGGCTACAAGGATTGCGTGAGACACCGTATGTAAATATAATCTAGGTCTCTCAGTAGCTGTTCATGCCTGATGACTTTTTGCTGGAGCATTCGAGGGCAGTGGCATTCACTAGGAAACTCGTGTAAGAGAGCAACAAGCCAATAAGACAGTGCAAATAAAAAAAATAAAAACAGTGCAGTGGTGGCCCCAGTACCGAGTTCCTGCTCAGAATCAGAGTGAGCAATCTCTCATCTTTGTTGGAAAGAGACAGGGGCAGGGGGGCATTGTGAATGTAGTTATTTTATATTTTTCCATTGGGTAAAAGACAAACTAGCTAATCCTCTGGAAAGAATTGGAGGTTGGTAAATTCTGATGTTTTTATTCCTGGCTCATTATTTCTAAAAAGTAGGACATGAGTTCTCAGCCATGTGATCTTCCCACTTCCAGATTTATTATTGGAGAGAGGACTTACTGAGTGCCTGTCACTGTGCACGTCTTGGGTCTTCATAGCAACCTGGTGGCGTGCAGAAATCATTAGCCACATTTTATGGTTGAAGACACTGAGACTAGGTCACACAGCTAATAAGTAATAAGGCCAGAATTTAACTTAGTGTCTAAATACCAGCCCCAGTGGGACGATGGCTTCAGCCACAAGCCTCACCGTGAGTTCAAGGACCTTTTCTCTTAGCTACAGAGATAGGAAACAGCTACAATTCCCTTAAGACCTGCTTATACAGTTCTTTCTATTAGGGCATTAGAAGCTCCGAAGGAAGAGATCTGTGGGTGCTAGAGAAGTCGGGTTGGCCACTTGTAGATCTGCATTGTAACTTTCATGGGCCCTTAAAAAAAACAAATATTATGCTTTATGACTGTGTTGCAATAGAGAGTAATATAACATAGGCTAGATTCACTATTATCATATCCATTGTGTTCTTGTAATTTTAAGAGAAATCAAGTTGAAACATTTTTGCCGGCTCTTTACCCATTGAGCCTCGTGGACAGGCGGCCCTACCTGGGACAGGCGTGAATGTTGCACTGTGCTCTGAACAGTGGGCAGAAAGAGTTTGAATACATGGAAAACAGGGTTCTCATTAATTGCATGAGCAAATGGGTTTGGGAATGACAATTATTGAAGCAGGGGATCCCAGCTACCCAAAGTGAAGGGTGTTTATCGAGAATTGAGGGCAATACAGAGGACCTTGAAAGCCCTGCTGAGGCATCCGGACAGGCGGAGTCAAGAAGGAGGGTAACCGAATTTAGTCCAGTCGAGGAAGTATCAGTACCCACCCATGATAAAGCTTTCATGCATTCATGGCAAAAATGAGAAAAATAAGGACAAAGCAGTCTTTTTTATAAGGCTGAACTTACTCCATTTAAAGAGCTGTCCTTTTTATGGATTAAATTCTTCATGTTTTGTGGGTTTACGCATTTCCTCACTTTATAATGAAGTAAAGGCAATGGCCTTCATAAATGGCCATTTCTTTCAATGTCTTGGCAAAATAAAAAATTGACAACCCCAAATTGGCCCCAAAATCATTTTGAATTTTTAATTGGTCCACAAAATCCCAAGGGGTCGAAATCAGCTTGCCACGTGGAGGACAGCCCAGGTTCTCAATGGCCTCAGCGCTCCCCCAGCCCCAATGGCTTAGATTCAGTAGTCCCTGTCCCCATCCTACTGGGACCCAGGCCCCCACAGCGCCAGGCAGCCACCCCTTAGTCCGTGAGTATAGTCTCTCACCGGCTGCCCCTCTTCCTTTCCCTCCCCTCACGGCTCTGGGTGGGAGCGGGCCTTACACCACCACAGTCAAGTGGCCAATAGTAGCAATCAACTTGAAAAGTAAATCTGATTCTCTGGCCTACAAGAAAGTGCTTATGCCTTACTCATGTGTCTCATTCTCTTTGGGCCAGGAGTCTATGGAGGACAGCTCACATTACTGGCTACATGCAGGTGGCCTGGATGGGTCCTTTTAGAGTAACATGGAGAAGCACAGCAGAATGGAGGGCGCAAATGTGGGCCAGCCTCCTGGCACGGACACTGGGGAGTGTGGGTGAGAACCTTGGCAGACACGCCCCGCCCGGGGCAGAGGTTCTTGCAGTGCTTGAGTTAAAGGTGACAGACACCTAAGGCTGTGGCCTTGAGGACAGAGAAGAGGGGCCGCAGTCGGGGCTATTTCACAGGGTATCCTGGACAGGGTCTGCACTGTCCCGAGACGGATGACTGGTGGGGCTGAGTGAAAAGGAGCGTCAAGGATGCCGTAAAGAAATTAAACGTATTTGCAGTCCCTTCTCTTCAGCAGCGTTAGCCCGGGGCTGCTATGATCGGCTTAAGTCATGGCTTTCTGGCTCTAGTAGGTACCCGCAATAATTTCACAATTTTCCATTTTCCTCTTGATTTTTGTGATCCTTAGTAAATCCAGGCATATCCCTGAGTACAAACTACAAAGAATTTTATAAATACTACATTTAAGTAGCCCGATTTCAGTTGCAGGAGTTACGAACGTACCTGTTGATGACCTATGAGTAAAGAAGCTTTAAAATTTGGTTTTGTTTCTCAGTAAAATTCCTCATGCCAGTTCATCATTTCTAATATATTGTCACTGGGAATTATATTATCCCGCAATCTCCCCTGAGATCACAGCAGGAGGGCAACTCCACTAGCTCGTTATTCATTATATTGTCAGTGTAATAAAGCACGCAAATGTCGTCAATTCCTAGATAGGAGATGATACAATGGTATAATCGTGGCTTATCAGACCTGGGATAAAAGTCCTAAGATTTGATCTTTCTCACTATTTGCTCTCAATAATATAATGGAATAGAGTGGGCAATTAGCAGCACATTATTACATCACAAGGGCTGGTTTCCGCCAACAAGCAGTTAGGCACACCTGGGTTTAAATCCCAGCCCTGAGGTGCCTGGGTGGCTCAGTTGGTTATGACTCTCTCTTCCTCTCCCTCCGCGCCTCCCAGCACTTCCCCGCCTCCGCCTGCCCCCACTCGCTTGCACACACTCTCTCTCAAAAAGTAAATAAAAATAAATAAATAAACCCCAGCCCTGTGACCCACTTACTACTCGAAAGAACCTGGGCAGATGCCAAGCCTCTCTGACCAAACCAGAACCCATGAAGCAATGAATACCTGCCAAGTAGGGTTGAGGTAAGAAAGTCAAATAGTGTGTCTGAGCGCCTTCTGTATGCTCACTGCTCATTTTTTTTTTTTGAGATTTTATTTATTTAGGGGCGCCTGGGTGGCTCAGTTGGTTAAGCGTCTGCCTTTGGCTCAGGTCATGATCTCAGGGTCCTGGGATCGAGCCCCGCGTCTGGCTCCCTGCTCAGCGGGGAGCCTGCTTCTCCCTCTGAACCTCCCCTCTTTCATGCTCTCTCTTATTCTCTCTCTCAAATAAATAAAAAAGGGAGAGAGAGAGCACAAGTAGGGGGAGTGGGAGAGGGAGAAGCAGGCTCCCCACTGAGCAGGGAGCCCGATGTGGGGCTCGATCCCAGGACCCTGGGATCATGACCTGAGCCGAAGGCAGATGCTTAAGCAACCGAGCCACCCAGGCTCCCGCTTACTGTTCATTTTTTTAAAGAAAAACCTCTGTGGACTGCTTCTGCTTTCTGTGGTATGAAGTCCAGAGATTACCCTTGAGTTTTCGAGCCAAGGCCTCTCCTTCACCCTCCAGGGTCAGGGCGCCGGTTAGACTTCCGGTGCCTTCTGCCTCTTCCCTTTCTCTGCCCACGGTTTTGTTCTAGCCCCAACCTCCGCATTACTAAACCGGTCACGTGAGCTGTCCAGTGTGTTAGTATCCATCACAGACCTAGGTTTACTAGAGAAATAAATTCTGTAAGTCCTTGAGATCCATCCTAAAAAAACAAATAAGGCTGTCTTTTCATGTCTGTTTCCTGAAGTTTCTGCTGTACCTTCAGTATACGTTCTATTTGTTTCCTGTAGATCGTGGCTCCTCAGGGAAGAACAGAAAAGAGGAAAATTATATTTTTGAGTCCAAGAGCGATCGAGGAGGAGGGGGACACCCAGCCCCAGAAACAGGTAAGTGTGTAACTTGGAAATTCATTGCAGAGTATAGACATCTGCAGAATCCCAGATCCTCCAGCTGCAGGTATCAGATGCAGCTGCTGGAGTCATGACAGGACCTGTGGGTCAGAAGAAGGTACGGTTCTCCCTTCCTCCATCATGCTGCCTCGCTGGGCTCTTAAACTAGTAACCTCCATCTTCGGACTTCGGCTTCCTCTTTTAGAAGTTGATTGGACTAGATTATCATTATATCCCCTCCCAGGTGTAACATTCTGTGGGAAGAGTAATACTCATGCACAGGGTTTAAGAACACGGGCTCCAGGGGCACCTGGGTGGCCCAGTCCATGAGCGTCTGCCTTCAGTTCAGGTCACGATCCCAGGGTCCTGGGATGGAGCCCCTCATCAGGCTCAATGCTCGGCGGGAAGCCTGCTTCTCCCTCTGCCTCTGCCTGCCGCTCCCCCTGCTTGTGCTCTCTCTCTCTCTGACAAATAAATAAATAAAATATTAGAAAAAAAAAAAAAAAGAACTCGAGCTCTAGAATCTGATGCCAAGGTTCAGAGCCTTGCTCCACCACTAAACTCTATGACCTGGGGTGGGCGATTTTCTCTCTCTGGATCCCAGTCTCCTCATTAGTAAGATGGAGATAACAACTCTCACTGCCTCAGAGTTGTTAGGGAGGGTGAATGGGACAGTGAAGCCATTTAGCACACTGCATGGCTCATACAATGAGCCAGATAAATGGTGGCTATTATGTTTGAGTTAGTTATACTACAAGAGTAAAGATCTTAGAGTACCTAATCTCTCCAGCATGCTTGCGCAATAAAGACCCAAGACAATAGGAATGAGGAAAGAGTGTTGGAGGTTGAGGGAATATTTAGTGAGTACAAAAAGAATACCATAATTCCATGATTTTGGTGGTTTTTAAGGAGAAAGAAAACACATTCGACATAGTTCTGTAGAAAAGTAGGTTTTAGTCCTAAATCCCATGAACTAATTAGTAAAAGAAGATTCAGGAGGACAAAAGCTGATTCTTAAATTATAGATCTGAACGTGGAGAAGGCTTTCTTTTTACCCTAGAGTGTTCTTTGTAAAATCTGGACAACATTAAAGTATAACCATTAACCAACAGATGGCCAGAATAATCCAGACCTCAAGTACCTAGATGCTGCTCAGTCTGCAGGCCTGCTGGACTTACCCCAGCCCCAGATATTTGAATAAAAAGGGCCCTGTCACCCATGGACACGTAAAGGGAAACCAGGCCTGCCCGGCTCCCATGCCTGGTTGTATGCAGAAGAGTCTCCGTTCTAACTGCCCATTGCCCATTCCAGTTGTCATGTATTATGAACGTCACTCCCACTCATACGAGCAGAATACCCAATTCATCTCCTTAGCTGGTTCCTGAGAAAATTATATCATGATGTGTTTTACAAGGGTTTAGAAAATGTTAAATCTCCAAATACCCAAACTAAAGACAATGAAGAAACCATGCCAAATGAGTATTGAAAAGTCTAGAATAATTTGCAGTATCGTAGCAAGTTCTGTATGGGAGATTTCATTTTCCTTGTATTCAAAGCATTAAACAGAAATCAATTTGACAGTTTAGCCAGCTCATCTCTGACTTGGGAAACAGAAAGTTCCCCGAGATGGTATGTCTGCTCTGTTGTTACCCATAGCTGCATCTGCACCCCAGACCTGGGATGGGGATCTTCAAGCACAGCCCCGTTCCCTGAGGCCTAAGCACCGGTGCTCATCCTTACGCAAAATCACACACATTTAGAAGGGCCACCTCTAGTCCCTTCCCTGCCCTGAACAAGCAGAGTGGGCGTCCTCAGCTACTCATCCCCAGACGTGAAAACCCGTCCGTTTGCACCCCCCCGCTTCCTTCCTTCAGTACTAAAGGAAGAAGTGTCCCCTCTTTCCAAGGTCAGTCTCCCCCTGACCTTGATACAAGCTCTAATCTTCTCAGGTACGTTTCTCCATCATTAATTAACTCTCCTGTGTTTTGTTTTGTTTTTTTAAGATTTTATTTATTTATTTGACAGAGAGAGACACAGCGAGAGAGGGCACACAAGCAGGGGGGGTGGGGGAGGGAGAAGCAGGCTTCCCGCGGAGCAGGGAGCCCGATGTGGGGCTCGATCCCAGGACCCCGGGACCATGACCTGAGCTGAAGGGAGATGCTTAACCAACTGAGCCACCCAGGCGCCCCAACTCTCCTGTGTTTTTAATCTCTTTCTCTACTGGCTGGTTCCCCCAACAGCTGCAGACACTTTCAGATCTCTCCCAACACATAAAAACAAAATAGCATCCCTCAATCTTCAGTCTCCCTGAAAAGAATTTCTGATTGCTAAGTCCATTGGCCTCTCCGGGCTTCACCTCACTTGACCTCTTCTTAGCATTTGGTTCAGCCAAGTGCTTCCTTGAAAGTCTCTTCCCTGTGCTTCCGAGGCTCCCCTGTCCGTTGGCTGCGCTGCCACTTCTCTGATGCATCTCTTTCTGTCCTCCTCCGTTTCTCTCTGGCAATTTCATCCCCTTTGTGGCTGCAACCAGAACCTCGACGCTAACAACTCTCACATATTTAGGCCCAAATAATCCCGAAACCTATGGGGCACGTGGGTGGCTCAGTCAGTTAAGCATCTGACTCTTGATGTCGGCTCAGGTCATGATCTCAGGGTCATGAGATCGGCTCCGTACTCGGCAGCGAGTCTGCTTAAGATTCTCTCTCTCTTTCTCCCTCTGCCCACCCCGCCATGGGTGCGTGCTCTCTCTCGCCCTCTCTCTCTCAAAGAAATAAATCTTTAAAAAAAAATTTCAGAAACCTAAAGAAAATTCTACCTGAATCATGTATAGGCATTTCAATCCAAAAATGTCAGAAAATACATTTATCTCCCCTACCCACCCCAAAGGAGCTCCATCATACATTTAAACCACTGGAGCAAAAAATCCTATGAACCGGATACACAAACCACTCCTTTTACATCGGCACTTCTGATCTAATTCTGTCACAGTAATTATAGTACTTAATGGTGTTTTTTCACTTAAATATTTGTCTACCCAGACCTGAAGTCAATAAAATCATGATCTCATTTCCCTTTTGAAGAAGTTCTGTACAGTGGTGGGTCTGGAGCTGCCCTGCCTGGGACCCTGTCCTCGCTGCACCACTGATCTTACAAGCTCAGACAAGTCACTTCATTCTTGATATCTTAGTTCCTTCATTTGCAAAATAGATATAATAATAGTACCAACTCAAATGGTGGTTCTGAGAATTAAATGATTTATACCATAAAGCGCTTAGAAGAGTACGGGTGCCTGGGTGGCTCAGTCGGTTAGGCGTCCAACTCTTGGTTTCAGCTCAGGTCATGATTTCAGGGTCGTGGGATCAAGCCCTGTGTTGGAGTCTGCTTAAGACTCTCTCTCTCTCTCTCTCTCTCTCTGTCTGTCTAAAATAAATAAATAAATCTTTAAAAAATATATCATTCTTTAAAAAAAAAAAAAAAGGCACTTAGAACAGTGCCGGGACTCTGTAGCATGGACTTATCATCTTTGGTCACCAGCACTGAGCTCAGTGTCAGGCACATAGCTCTGACTGAACACTGCATGAGTGAAGAAAGGAACGAGATGAAAGGTTATAGAATCAGCTTATGCGATGGGCATTTTTATCCCTCTAATTCCACGAGTTGGCAAGACCCCTGCGGCTAAAAGTAGCTCCGCCATATCGTCTCCAAGCCTGGTCTGACTCCAGAGTAGATCAGACTAAGAATAGAGCCTGCTGAGCTTGATAAGGAAGACTCACCCGGGACACACCCTGTCCCTTCCAGACTTCTGCTGGCCTTGAAAGGCTGCTTCTCGCTTCTCGTCTGGGTGTCTAAGACGCAACCCCCAGGAGAGACCCTTTGAAGGAGAATGAGAGAGATGTTTTTCTTCAAGTACCCTTCGCCAGAATTACACCAGCACAGTTTGCAGTTGGCTCTCAACAGTGGATCTTACTGGCTGAGGGTAGGTTCTCTGGATTTAGAAAAGAAAATAAATTTCTTAAAACCCTACAAGAAGTCAGGAATCAGTCCATACTTATTCTGAGAGAATGATCATGGATGGATCCACAAATATCATCTGTGACTACGATGAAAACGCTCCTGTGGCCACCATGTCTTCACCGCTGTCCATTCAGAGTCTGTTACGGGGGGGCTGAGGGGGATCCAGCTACAACCTTGGTGCCCACTGATGCTACCCACCTGTTGTAGGAACCCGGTACAGAATCTGGTTTGAAAGAAGCCTGGGTTTGAGAACTACACCTGCCATTTACAAACCAGGTGCTCTCAGACCCATGACTCCATCTCCGCACCTTAATCTGTAAAATGGCGATAGTACAAGTACGTACGTAATGGAGTTGTTCAGATGAACTAGAACAGTGCCTGCAAAGTGCTCACCGTACAGTAAACTGTGGCTCTATCGTGGCTGCTCACTGACCTGCCCTGTTCATTTCTAACCGCTTCACAGGTGCGGTTCTACCCCTGGCCCTGGGCTTGGCCATCACGGCGCTGCTGCTCCTCATGGTGGCGTGCCGCCTACGCCTGGTGAAACAGAAACTGAAGAAAGCTCGTCCCATTACGTCTGAGGAATCCGACTACCTCATAAATGGGATGTATCTGTGATAAGTGTCACTTAAATAGCTGGGGGCGACGATGTTTTCCTTATAATTTATCCACTGATGGTTCTGGATATTTATAACCTCTTTGGTTTGAACTGGGCTAAGAAAAATACTGAAACCCCAGAATATTCTGTAAACCCCAAACCTTTGTTTTTATTTATTGTAGCAAGAGTTTCTTTGGGGAGTATGTGAAATGTTTTGAAATTTAGAGAGGCGTCTATATGAGTAAAAACACAAATCTAATTCTGACTTAGGTAAGCTGTCCCTGAAAAATAGCAATTTGCAGTGAGCCAAGGCAGAAAATTCAGGTTCTCGAGGGGTGGCCTTCGAATGGCAACGTTAACCCTTTACCTTTAAGAAGCCAACCATTGGCCCCTGGCAGCCCTGGGCCACTTTCCGCTCCTTTGTTCGGAGGCCTTCTTGTCCAGTGCTCTCCTTTCTCTTCTCCCCTTCGAAACCTATTTCTGAGAATGGATCTCAAGTACTTGAGTTTAGACCTTCAATGAGATGCTCCCTCTGGCAGGAATGTCTAAAGTATAACCCTCATGAGCACGTCGAGGAGGTGTCAGGGCAGGTGAGTGTGAGTTTATCCCAGTGCCTCTGACCTCAGGTCCCTTGGGTGGCTGCCCCCTCAGGCTTGCCTTTGGGAGAAAACACGCTGACTTTGGATTACAACTAGCTGTGACGTGGTCCTGGAGCGGGGTTGGGAATCATGGTGACGGCAGAGGTGGAAGTCAAACGTTGGAACACAAATTTAGCTGAGGGCAACGTGCCAGGACGACCATTAGTACTTTCTCGAATCTACTCGACACTGCTAGATGGTCCAGAACACAGCAGCTTTATTTATATAGTCACTGGTTTTCAGCAGGAATCTGTGTTGATGGAAGAGAAAAATGCATTCAAATTGAAAAGCAGAACACTAAGTAGATTTCTGGGTGCAGCTTTTGTAAAAAGGTCCCATGTTTAAGAATCAGCAGGTTCTTTCATCCAATGGAATAGGCCAGTTTTCTCCCATCATTTGTTTAGTGCTATAAAATGTTAAAATGTGCAGTCGGCCAATGCCAGGCTCACGTATTCCCAGAGCATAAAGCAGTCTTGCACAAATTCATCTTTACAGAAAACTGGCATCTAGTTTAGCATCTTTTCCCTTTTAATCAATCCATAGGATTTTAAAGGCAAATTATTCCCATCCTCATTTCATGCCGGGATTACACACACCCGAGAAATCATTCTCCTGAGAGGAATCTACCATGTGGTGCCTGTCTACACTCACAATGATGTTACTCTTTCTATAATAATGGCTTTTTATCAGAACTGGCAAATATTCTAAAATACTTGAAAACACTGTAGAATCCTTTATTTTCAGACTGAGGTAAGTTGTCCCTTTAGCAAAGGGCTTAATCTGGGTCAGAAATATAACAGACTACATTAATAAACAGAAAGTTAGTTCTAGAAAAACAAAGAAATTGGTACTTTTATTTCCCAAGAGGTCCAAGCATTTTGTTGAATGTTTAGAATTGAGCAAAGGCTTGAAGTTCTCCTCAAGAGGAGACTGGAGAAATGACAGCTTGAGTGACTTAGGATATCTGTACCCTCTGTGTGACGCTTTGCAGTTTGCTTTTCTAGAGAAGGGTGTCACATATGGCCATACCCAATAAAATTAAAACTGATGAGGCATGCATCTTTCGGCACATCTTTTTATACATGAGGAAATTAAACACAGTTTAGCATTGCTATTCTGTTGAAATACTTGAGAAAATATGTCCATATCCATGTGTACAATATCCCTTTAATAAATTTTATTTTATTCTTATGCCTTTTTAAAATAACCTTTTAGTCAAATCATCATCATGAGTTGCTGTTATTTACTGAGCTGTTACTATATCACCTGGATTTAATCATATCAACCTTATCTTGCAAAGGGGAAAATTAAGAATTAAAGAAGGAGAATCAAGGCCTACAAAATAGTTATATTGTCAGGTGGACTGAGTGGGACTTTAAATTTAAAGTTACCTTACCTGTGAGTATCTGATTGGAGGAGTTCTGCATCTAAGATAATTTAAAAATAATTTTAAAGGGAAGATTGTCCACAACTTACTGCTCAAACATGTTCTTATGTCTCACGTGTCTTTTCCTGAGAGCGTAAAGGCCCACGTAACGCCACCTTTCAGAAAATGTACAGCTGGGCACCCGGGTGGCTCAGTCGGTGAAGTGTCTCCTTCTGCTTAGGTCATGATCCCGGGGCCCCAAGAATCGAGTCCCGTGTCGGGCTCCCTGCTCGGCGGGGGTTCTTCTGCTTCTCCCTCTGGCCCTCCCCCATCTCATGCTCTCACTCTCTCTCAAATAAATAAAATCTTAAAGAAAACATACAGCTTCTTTGCTCTAATTCTCAATACAAGTAGACAACAGCTAGTCTCCATCCCTCCCCACGCATTTGAATGTCTCCAGTTGCTCGAGGATCAAATTTGTTCTCTTCCACGGGAAGACGACAGAATGTCTTCACCTTTCTCTGCTGCCTTTTCATCCTCTGTGACTTGGCCACACCATTCACCTTCGCACTTACCAACCCTCCTCAGCCTCTGACGGCTGTTGCATGTTGTTCTAGATTTTCCTGCAACCCAAATGCAGAGATGTATATTTCTATTCTTCAGTTTTGGGGTTCAAGGCAGACTTCGCTATGACTTCCCTGGACGTCACAGACGGAAACGTACCGCGGTGTGGTGTGCCCGGGAGTCCGGGCGCCGGGCTCCGTCGCCCGCCTTCTGTCTACATCACAGCAATGATGCCATGTAACAGAAGCATCCCAGCCTGAGATTGGCATTTGGGGTCTCTGTTAAGTTATATTGTCCCCGATTTCATGTTTGGGGATTGCACCACTTTGTTCTTATCGGAGTGACTACAATTACTTCTTTTCTTTTCTGGACTCCAGGTTTTCTGCAGCTGTTGGCATTGAAACTGAATGACAATTTCTAATGAAAAACACTGCCCACATCATATAGAAAGAGGGAAAAGCCTAGCTTGCAGTTTGCTGTTCACAAGTGTTCTCATCGCCCTGACTTTTTAAGCAATTGTGTTGCTGACTTTTTCTTGGGGACTGGCCCCATTTTTCTCAGCTCTCTGGTCTTGCTCAATTCTAGAATCCAAAATAAAGTACCTATTTCATGGATACTTGGATAGCAGGTTTTTTGTTTTGTTTTGTTTTTGTTTTTTGGTTAAATATAAAATCACCAAGGATGAAAATAAGGTTGGAAGCTGAATGTGTCCAGGGGCCCCTGGGTGGTTGTCGTTAAGCGTTAAGCGTCTGCCTTTGGCTCAGGTCATGATCCCGGGGTCCTGGATCGAGTCCCGTCCCTGCTCTGCAGGAAGCCTGCCTCTCCCTCTCCCACTCCCCCTGCTTGTGTTCCCTCTCTTGCTGTGTCTCTATCAAATAAATAAATAAAATATTAAAAAAAAAAGCTGAATGTGTCCAGAGATGAGCTGGTTAGAACCAAGCTTTCTCCCTTTGCTTCACATAGGTCTCTCTCAGTGTGTCTTCATTCCTACTCATTTTAATTCCCCCATCACCTCAGTTCTGAGTCTTGTGAGTTACCATACTGTAAATTGGAAAGAGATCAATATACAGTATCATTCAGCTTAAGGATATTTTTATACAGTCATTTTAAAACTTAGGAAACTTCTCAAAACACACTTTTAAATTTTTTTAGGTTTTATTTACTTAAGTAATCTCAACACCCAACGTGGGGCTCAAACTCACAACCCCAAAGCCAAGAGTTGCATGCTTTTCTGACTGAGCCAGCTAGGTACCCCTCAAAACACATTTTAAAATTATTTTAACTTGTACCGAAAAGCTAGGGGAAATTGTATTGAGTATATGGACTTAAAAAAAAAGTTTTTTATTTTCATTCATTTCATATGACTGAAGACCCAAAATTCCAAATAAATCAAAAAGCTGTGTTCTCGTATTTAATAACAAAGCAGTTTCACAGATGAAAAAAGATTTAGAAATATCTGTGTAATCTAGAGATATGTGTGTAGAAGAACGAAGAAATCAGAACAATGAACTGTGCAATCTGAGATCATGCCTTCAATGTTGTTTGCTGTTGAGGGGCGATGGTCTGACACTCCTTGACACCCCCACTTGTAACTTCCAGCCTGCTTGATCCAACTCTGTTCCCTACAAGCTAATCGCATAAAGGAGCCAAGATCCTAAAGAAGGCAGGTATTTTTCCCCAGAAAATATCTTTTATAAATTATTTACAACTGACACAGTCATGTTAACATGGAAATGCTACTTTCATCTTTCATCTACAGGCTCTTTCATCTACAATGGAATTTCTAAGCTAAATCTTGACAGGATTATCACCAAAAACCTAAATAAATAGGGCTGGTAAAAAAAAAAAAAAAAAGACTCCTTGTGATGTGATCCTATGGAGTGGGGCACAGTGATGTGTTTGGGGAGTGGAAATTCAAATATAAATGTCCTCAGCTGCCCCAGGCCCCTGGGTTGCTGCCCTTTCATATTTAAAATGTCTTCAGTGTTGTGATCACCTGCCCTTGGGACAAAAAGTATTCTTCTTGTGATGCCCATCCTATTAGGACACTCCCACTGAGTAAAAATGAGTTCTTCAGCTCCAGCAGCCCTCTGGACATCATGTCAGGAAAGGAAGGGAGGGGAAAGGAAAAGACAGAGGAAGTGAGGGATTCCCCGGCTGTGGGTAGCATCTATGGGAACTAAAAGATATTTTCTCTTCCACCAAGCAAGGGAACGCTTCATAGAGTCCTGGCTCAGACATCACAGTTAGATACAAAGGTGAAGTCTGAGGAGGGGAAGTAACACCTACTATTACAGCACTAGTAGAAGGATTAAAGATAAGGAAACTGTTGGACTTGTTTCATTTTTATGATATTACAGGACACAGATGCAAATTTCTGCGGGCCACGTGGGCCAGCCAGTTTTCTTCACGCAGGATTTTCTTACCAGCCATCTATTTGAGCCACCCTTTTGAGTACAATGGGGACAAAACACGGTCATCTTCCTGAAAAATGGTAGGAGAAATCAAGGGACATGAAACTGAAATCTGATCAGAACACTTTGGTTTGCTAGTGCTTTAAATAACTCAGTAAAATTTGTAGGAAGTGATGATTTATACCCTCAAAGACTTTTAGCACTTACCGAAGTTATTGACCTTTTGAACCCCATTTAGAACATTTAAAAAATTACCGGTTTGATATTTCATTTACAACATTAGTATTCAATTACCATTGTCATATGAGCTCTTTTCGTGCCATACCAAACTACTGGAAAATTTGTTAACATTTAGCTGAAAACTAGAAACACCTCCTTCTCTAATGAGCGAGAAGCTCTATTTCTTGGCTGACAATCTGATGCTAAGAATGGTTTCAAAAAATTCATGAGCATTACATTATTTATCTTATTTTAAAATACATTGATTTTTGGGCGCCTGGGTGGCTCAGTTGGTTAAGCAACTGCCTTCGGCTCAGGTCATGATCCTGGAGTCCTGGGATCGAGTCCCACATCAGGCTCCCGGCTCAGCGGGGAGCCTGCTTCTCCCTCTGACCTTCTCCCCTCTCATACTGTTTCTCTCTCTCTCTCAAATAAATAAATAAAATCTTTAAAAAAAAATAAAATAAAAAAATAAAAATAAAATACATTGATTTTTTAAGATGCTTTAGGATAGATACATTATAGTCAACTTAAAAAGTGTAATTGACTTTTTTTTTTAGCAATGGCGGTTTTTAAAAATTAGGGCAATGGGATTTTAAATATTTGCACAATGTATTATTTTCCTAAAATGTCATTTTTTCCCCTAATGTTACTGATTGGGAAAGAGTTAAAACCCTCATTAGAAACTGAATTCTTGGGACGCCTGGGTGGCTCAGTCGTTAAGCATCTGCCTGCCTTTGGCTCAGGTCATGATCCTAGGGTCCTGGGATCAAGCCCCACATCGGGCTCCCTGCTCAGTGGGGAGTCTGCTTCTCCCTCTCCCACTCCCCCCCTCTCATGCTCTCTCTCACTCTCTCTGAAATAAAATAAAATCTTAAAAATATATATTATCTGACAATTAAAAAAAAATAGAAACTGGAATTCTTAATTTTTTTAAAGATTTATTTATTTGAGAGAGAGAGAGAATGAGAGATAGAGAGCACGAGAGGGAAGAGGGCCAGGGGGAGACGCAGACTCCCCGCCGAGCAGGGAGCCCGACGCGGAACTCGATCCCGGGACTCCAGGATCATGACCTGAGCCGAAGGCAGTCGCTCAACCGACTGAGCCACCCAGGCGCCCTTAATTTTAATTCTTAACTAGGAGCTAGATCTGTCCTTTAACAAAGTCAAATCTGTAAAAACACCTTGTTTCAATAGGATCTCACAAGACTGGAACTTTTAAAAATATTTTCATTGTCTTCCTTATACTGTATGAAGGAATCACTTCTATTAAGAAAAAATGGAATGCTAAAATATTTTAGAGATTGTGAATCCTAAAGATTAAAGAGACATTTCTTATCTCTGACCAGCACATATGTAAATTTAGCTTTGAAAAGGAAAGCTCTTAGACCTAGTTAAAATCCACTGTTGCTCTATCTCTGCCACTTCACCGATGCTCCCTTAAAATCAACTCCTGTTTATTCAACATTTAAAAATTTTAATTCACAAAAGTGGAAAATCCAAAAGTAATGCGTGACATGGCATTTGTCTATACCAGTGAGGTGGCACTTGGTCCTACTGTATTTATAAACTGTCCCCTCGGCCAGATTGTAAACTCCTTGAGAGTTAAGCCCTTTTTTCTAGCCCCAAGACCTAACATAAGGGATTTACATATAATAAAATGCCGGCCATGGCTATGAAGGATACAGACTAGTGGATAAGTTTAAGAATCAATTCAGTTTTAAGACCTAAAGAAAACCTTTGAAGCTACCTCAAATGACACTGAGTCCTGCCCCCAAAGGGTCCATGGCCTAGGTCCAGAAGCAGTACCAACAGCAGCAGACTGAAGCCGGCAAGGACCTGAAACACAAGTTTTAGGTGCCAACGGATGCTAGTTTCTCAGGTCTGAGATCTTGCCCAAGAAGACACCAGCGAAAAGATGTGTGCGTAAAAAAAAAAACAAAAAAAAAAACCCCATTTTTAAACAAATAAAACTTAAGACTTTAAGAGGTGGGGAAGAGGAGCCTCACACTCCAAGGATCGACTTGGCAGAATCCTACACATGTGCACACCGGAGGGGGTTGCTCTGCTGGGAGTACGAGTTCTGCTAGATCTAGTTCACATTTTTCTCAAGTTCTAGAACTCCTAGAAAAACTAAGATCCTTTTATAAAAGGCTTAAGACCACAGTATTTAAACAAGATCCCAAAGTGCTACTGCCCTCATAGAAACTCATTTTCCAGTCATTATATTAATAAGCCTATGTATAGATGAGAAGTGTGTTTTGGTACATGTATCCCTGACTCTGTTCTTCCCCGACGCGAAGTCAACGCGTTCACTCACTCATTCAGCATTTACTGTTCCTGTACAAGAGGGCAAGCCCCGTGTCAGGCAGAGAAAAATGATGTAGCCCTTGCGTAGTCATATTCTACAAATGTAGTGTAGTCCTCGTGGGCCGGAAACGTCGTCATATTCTCCAAATGCACGGCTGGATTAATGCTATCCATTTATGCTACTCAGATTTCATAAAACAGAGCATCAGAGACACAATTCTACCTCTGTGATCTCAGTCAGCATTCCGTATCTGGTGGACATGTGGTTCTTTCTTTTGTATTCAAACACCACCAATGCCTCTTTTACTTTTAACTTTATTTGGCAAAGCAGCACTGCATAAACTGTTCAGTGACTAGGACCCAGCTTACACAGCACGGTAAATTCATATACATTATCAGCAGCAAATTAGAAACAGAAAAAACAATACTGAGCTACAAGTCTCCTATAATTTTAAAGAGGGAAAGGAATAACTATATCAGTTATGTCCAATCTGAACAGCTAAGTGTTGTGAAGGACATCACCTGCCATCTTCTTAAGTTTTAATATTTACAAATGCTTAGTTTTAAGGTAACAAAGCAGCTGATTGTACCTACAACATGCTACTCTAGGACACCACATCAAAAGCTTTAAAAAGGAAGCTCATCTCTATTTTCTTAGTGGCATCTAACAGACATCCAAAAACCAAGAATCTTAACTTGTGAATGGCGTTATCTGATGCACAAGAGCAATCTGATAAATTAATATTGAAACAGAATTAAGTGTCTAGGAAAAACCACTCCTCGAAATCAATTCACAAACTAAGTCTTCCATTTTGTGGAACCCCGTCTTTTAATATTTTAAAGTAAAATGTGGGCGTGTTAAAGGAATAATACACAAATTTATACTTTGCATCGTTCTTTCACCAATTCAGCTTCTGTGCCTCTTTGAAGAACTAGAAACCCTACAAAACCACACATTTTCATGCTGAAAATAATAGTGTAACAAAGTCCAAAACAAGCTGTGATGCTGTTGGTTTTCAAAAAGCTTTGAGGACTGAGATGAGCAATCCACTGTAATATTATATACGGGTCAAGCTGATGGTGCTTTTACAGTTCATCCCTGGGGGTAAAAAAGAGAAATATGTAAGTAGGCGTTACATACTACAAAACTTGGCTAATAATTTAGATACAATTAGTAAATAAGTAAAAATACACCCATCCCCAAGCAATAAAAAGGAAAAAGAAAAAAAAAAGCAAACAGCCCCAAGTCAAAGCAAAAATGGAAGTCAGCCATCCAAACATCATTCATGCTACTGCAGAATGAAATATGAGACCTGAAGGCCCTGGATTCCTTATTTTTCATTCTAAAGGTGCCTTTCTTCCTTCCAGACCAAAAATTCAGAGAAATTTTAACTTTTAGATCTAGGATCTTGCTAACACTATCATAAAATGGCGATGGGTATTTCAAGTTGGAATAATTTTTTACAGTTACATTGACAAAACTAGACAAAAATGTGGCCTTTTGCTTAGACTATCTGCTAGCAAATGCTGAGTGGGTCAGTCTCGACCCAAACTCTGGGAGAAAAAGCATCCTGTGTAGGTGTATCTGTCAGCTGATTTCAGAAGGCAGCTTCGGCAGCTTCTCAGCTCCAAAGGACACTCGCTCAGCCGGGTGCAGCATTGTACCAGCCTCTGCCAGCAGGGAAGGAAGGAAGGAAGGAAGGAAGAAGAATGCAGCCTAAAGCAAACTGTGTGGCGTATAAATTATACCTCAAGAAAGCTGTTAAAAGTGAAAAAATAAAGCTACCCAAAAAGCTTCATATTTGAGGATAATCTGAGTGATAAAAACATTGTTCAACACTCAAGAATTTTAGGGGTGAAGAAGTATGATGTTTGCAACTAAATCTCAAATGATTTCAAGAAAAAATATGACCTGTGTATATACAGAGAGAGAAAGAGGGAGCGAGAAAGCGGATGTGGAAAAATGTTAACAATTGGTAACGCTGGATGAAGAGATTCAGGAAGTCTTCATACTATTCTTACAATGTGTAATAAAAATTAGAAAGTTTTTTAAAAGTTAAAATAAATTTGGAGAGCAAGTAAATAAAGAGCTGAAGTTTCCCAGGTATGTGGTGAATTAAGGGACTATCAGATAATATGCTTCTTTTTAAAACTGAATTTTGTAAATCGTTTGAGAAATTATTTTAAAGATTACTTCTCCCATAAGCTGCCATTGTCATAGAGTACTGGATTATCTGTTAAATGACAAATTATCAGTTCTGGTTCCTCTTAATATATTCTTCTAAATAATTTAAGCACTATAATTCTCATAGAATAGATTTCACTTAAATTCATGTAAGCATTAAAATATTTAATTTACAAAGAGTTCACTTGCAAAGTGCTCTATTCATAAATTCACTTGTGCTTTTTAAAATGTGAATTGAAGATACTGTTTTTGTAAAATAATTTACCATATTTGACTTGCCTGTTGCAAAGCATTAAGGATATTATAAATATCCTTATTGCCCAACAACACAGTACAAACATTTCCAAATATCCTCTTCAATTAAAAAAAATTTTTTAAAAGGATAAAAACTCTCAATAAACTGGGTATAGAGGAAACGTACCTCAACATAATAAAGGCCATATATGACAAGCCCACAGCTAACATCATACTCAGTGGTGAAAAGCTGAAAGCTTTTCCTCTAAGATCAGGAACAAGACAAGGATGCCCACTCTCGCCACTTTTATTCAACATAGCACTGGAAATCCTAGCCAGAGCAATTAGGCAAGAAAAAGAAATAAAAGGCATCAAAATCGGAAAGAAAGAAGTAAAACTGTCTCTTTTTGCAGACAACATATCATATTTAGAAAACCCTAAAAACCACCAAAAAAATGTCAAAACTAATAAACTAATTCAATAAAGTTGCAGGAAACAAAATCAGTATACAGAAATCAGTTGTGTTTCTATACACCAATAATGAACTATCAGAGAAATTAAGAAAACAATCCCATTTATAATTGCATCAAAAAAGAATACAATACCTAAAACAAATTTAAACAAGGTAAAAGATCTGTACACTGAAAAGTATAAGACATTAATGAAAGACATTGAAGAAGACACAATGCTCATGGATTGGAAGAATGAATACTGTTAAAATATCCATACTACCAAAAGCAATCTACTGATTCAATGTAATCCATATCAAAATCCCAACAGCATTTTTCACAGAAACAGAACAACCCTTAAATTTGTATAGAACCATAAAAGGACCCAAATATCCAAAGCAATCTTTAGAAAGAACAAAGCTGGAGGTATCACACTTCCTGATTTCAAACTATATTACAAAGCTATAATAATCAAAATAGTATGGTAGTACCATAAAAAGAGACACATGGGTCAATGACACAGAATAGAGAGCCCAGAAATAAACCCACACATATATGGTCATTTAATTAAGGAGCCAAGAACATACAGTGGGGAAAAGGTAATGTCTTTAGTAAATGGTGCTGGGAAAACTAGACAGCCACATGGAAAAGAATGAAACTGGACCACCATCTTATACCACACACAAATAATCTACTCAAAATGGATTAAAGACTTGAATGTAAGACCTCAAACCATAAAATGAAATTTAATGTGGTAATCATGTTGTATATACATGTATCAGATCACTATGCTGTACACATAAAAGTAATATAATGTTATGTCAATTATATCTCACTAAAACTGGGGGAAAATCGTGTTTTTAAAAAGCTAACAATGTGGGACAATGTTGATGACATTATTAAATGGAAAAAGGAGATTACAAGATAATGCTACTATATGATCTCAGGATTACAAAAAGATGTATACAGAACTATGGATAAGAGTTAAAAAAAAAAAAAATCTACCAAAACGTTAATAGTGGTTATCTCTAGGTTCTGGGACTGTGGGTGATTTTTATTTCATCCTTTATACTTCTAAAAATTTTTACATTACATATGTATTATTTTGGTAGTCAGAAATATTATTAAAAACAAAAGGAAACGTATAGCACTAAAAAAAAGGAAAAGAAATTAAGTCTCTAGATCTGAATTTTAACATTGAAGATGCCAAAGAAAACCAAAAGTTTGCTGTCAGAGCATGTATAAATGTCACATCCTAATACACCAAAATCAATGTAACTTTCAAGTTATTTTTCCACTTAATGTTCCAAATTCTACATAACTATCTTTATCTGACTTACATGTGTAGAAAACATATTCATTAGGTTAATAACTATATATATATGTTATTTCATTATATAATGTATAATTATGTATAACTTATTTATTAGGTTAATAACTCTAACCTACTAACATTAGTATTATATATTTTTTATCAAGAACAAATGAAAAGATGTATTACCAAGAAACAACAATCAAAATCCATGAATGGTTTCTACTTAATGGGTTTTCTGAGATAATAAATTATACAAAGCAATATGAGAGACATAAAAATAATTCCAAAAACAACAAAATATATCCCTGCCTTTAAGAATGCAAAATATGTCATAATGCTGTGATGTATGTAAAGAAATTAAAAAGGGACAATATAGAACAATATGAACACAGGATAACTGGATACCCTAGGACCTATACTATCAATCTTAGAAATGCCCAACCAATTCATAACATGTTTTTCATGTGTGCATGGCACTTTGAGATGACATTGGTGAGCAAAGCGCTTACAGAATGAGAATCCTGAAACATTCTTCAGTTTCACAAACCAGAGATGGGCTTATTCCATTGACTCTTGTGATCATTAAAAACAAAAATAAAACTTACCAGATGATTAACAAAATATTGATTTCTACATATAATACGTCAAATAAAATACAAATTTAAAAAGTATAGAGTTTATGAAGCAACTAACACAACTACTACACATTCATAGTCATGAGCATAATACCACAGGTTCTAGGTCTATGGCTCATACATCTGGCATTGTCTCCCCTTTTATTACTCCACCAAAATTAGAAGTGATATTTTTCCAAGTATAAAGGAAACGTAAGTCTACGTCCAGGCTCTGGGCTTTATCTGGCATGAGAATTTGGCATGCACACGAGGGCTCTTTCTTCCCATATAGTTTCTACCACACCTCCTCAGCAAAGATTGGATCTCACCCTCACGGAGCACTGCAACTAGCTCTGGACTCCTCAGGAAGAAAAGGATGGAAGGCTGGTGAGAAGCTAGAGAACGTCCAGAAGAAAGCATGGAGAGGAGCTGTTAAATTAATCCTGAAGAACATCTGAAAGAACAAAGATCACCTAACCTGGCAATAGAACTGACTAGGAGCTTCTGAGATGATAAATCCCAAATGTGGGCTGGGCACTCAGAAAATGGTAAATGACTCTTTTCAACCACATTCTATCAACTGCCTTAACTCAGGCCACCACCATTTCACCCCTAACTTGCTACAACCACATTCTGTTTCTGTCATTCTGTTCCTTTCCAATCTACTCTCTACACCACAGCCAGAGTCATCTTTCTGGAATGTAATTCTGATTACTTCACTGTCTGGCTTCAACACAACTGCTCCCTACTAAACACACTATACTCTAATTGCCTGTTTGTCTTCTTCAGATTTTTTTGGATCTCCCATGTGACTGTAAGTTCCATGAGAATGGTCAGTTTCAAATTCTCAGCTATGTTTCCATGGCCCTAGTACAGTCCCTGCTCTCAGTGGGTTCCAGTAAAACCGTTTCCTCCCCTTATGGCCTATCATGGTAGGACACTGGTACCTGGGTATGTCAACGTCTTTTCCGGATTTCCATAACCATTCCCATATTTCTTTGAAGAGTCCTTTCACTAAAATCACTTTAAAATCCTAGCTGAGCATACTTTCTGTTCTGGACCCTGACTGAGAGTTTAAGAATACAAATAGAAATAGCAGATTAATGGTCTCTTTAGATTTTTAAGTTAACTGTTGTTTTCAAACATCCTATTTTCTAGTAATTTCTTTCAGTACAAAGACAATTTAATATGGCAGTTGTTTTTTCCAATTTTGTTTTCAGATTTTGTTTCACCTTTACATTCTTTAAACCTATATTCTTTAAACTTAAAGATTTACATCTGAGTAACTATCTCTGGGGGCACCTGGCTGGCTCAGGTGGTAGAGCAGGCAACTCTTGATCTCAGGGTCATGAGTCCAAGCCCCACACTGGGCACAGAGCTTACTTAAAATAAAACAAAACAACACAAAAAAGACCCACTACATCTTTGGATGTAGGAAAATGTGTTTGAACAAACAGAAAATTGACAACAGGAAGAATTAGGAAGTCCTCCTGGTACAACTAGAGAAAAGTTTCCAGTGATACGTATGTGTAAAATTGTAAAAAGTTGAAAACCAAAAAGAAAAACAAGTATATATATTTAAATATTTGGTAAATGACTAAATATATTTGGTAAATGACTTGTCCATAAATTTAAAAAGTATTCTAAATTTAATACAAATAATTTTGTTTTACAAGGGGTGAATATAGGTGTTGTGGAAACATAGAGCTTGTATGACCTGGTAAGGGGGGAGAACCTCTTCATGAAGGGAAAAAAAAGAGGACTGAAAACAAGACTGCATATAATATTAGGTGTAAGGCCAGGAAGGCCCCCAAACATGTGAAGGCCATGAGGCTTAGGTTTCGTTTGCTTCATGCTAAATCCACCTCTGGTTATAAAAACAAAATACCTTTTTGTAATTCCTTCATCATCAAACTACAGTGGAATGTTCAATACTAATATTTATTGTATATAAAAAGAAAAGTTTTAAACTTACTAATGAAAATCTGAACTCTTACTTGATACCAAATTTCGGTAAGTTCAGTGTATGTTTGCCCCTTTTACACAACAGCAACTATACAATTACATAACAACAGAACCATACTAGAAGCAAAGTCAAGGAAGATTGTAATTAGTTGTTAATAACTATATGATTTTAACTGACAGGACTCATAGCTTTTTAATTTTTTTTTTAAGTGGCTGTGCTCCAGGTTAGAATTCAAAGAAAATAGCTATGTCCACATTAAGTGAAGAATAAAGCAATTCCTAATAACATATCTCAGAAATGGACAATCAGAATAAAAAGAAAAACTGAGATTCATTACCATTTTTGCAATTAAACATTCATTCAAATGGTATCTTTCCTCCTTCCAAAAAAACAAAATTAAGAGGTCTATTAAACTTATAATCACCACTTTACTTAGTAAAAAAATAATCATCTTAAAATAAGTACCTCTGTCAAATAAAAAAAGATTCTAAAACAAGGAAACTTGCATAGTCTTTCTTATTTTGACATTTAATTTTAAGTCATCTTAGCTAGTGTCATTCTTACTTCTTGATCTCACTCCTTCCCACTGAAGGACATGGGGAGGGAAAGGGAGAAGGAGAGAGGAAGAAGAGAAACCTTGGCTTCAGACAAAATACTCGGATTATGCTGAGACATAAAACACAAGTAGGCATTCTAATGAGCCATGCTGTACTGAGGATTATGCTGCATGCTGTTGGCCCTTTGGGCGGGTTTGTGAGACCTGGGCACTGCATTCACTTTGAGCTCGCAGAATCCACTCCCCTCCCCAGGAACTTAGGGTGGCTTCAACATGGGCTGGCCAGTTCTATAGACTGGCGAGAAGTTTATTCCTTATAGTGGTTCTGAAACAGTAGCTGAATATAAGTAAAACAGGCCCAGGTTATTAGAATGTCAGTGAACCTGACTGAAAGACAGAAAGCAAGCTGAGAGGAAAAATGTCCTCTCTGGGATTCTGACACCTTTGAAAACTGGGGCAAGAGTAACTTTTCCCTTCTTTCTCTTTGTAACAATGGTATACACACAGGGTGTGAACGGGGCAAAGGATGGCCCCTTCTCTTCGGACCAAAGTCTTTCTTTCCATGACCATAAAGCAGCTACAAAAATGATTTGTGAATACAGAAACAGAATGGCTGATAATAAGTATCCTTAGAAAGTTCTGAACTGTGGCTAAAAGCCTCTTTTTAAAAAAAGGAAGAAAAAACAAAACCACCTTTGTGCCAACCAAGTCTCACCCCCCTTTCCCAAAGATATGAGTTAAACCAAAAGAAGGGCAGACTCATGCAAAATTTTTCTAGATTTTTAATGTAGTGAATTTCTGATGTTAAAATGGAGTAGCATAAAGGTGACAACCAAAAAAAGCAGCTCTTGTGGTCTAATGTCTTAGAATCCACACCCTTCACCTTGCATGTGTGGAAGAAGAAAGAGCAGAAGATAAAATCACTTCCACCTGGACCACTGCTTCTCTTTATCTGTTAAAGGCACGTATATCACTCCCATCAGGGGTTTCATCTTGACACTGCCATCCTGTAGCTTGTCATACTGCTCCAACATCTGGTTTCCACCTGCGGGACCAACTGGCAATATCAATCTCCCACCAGGCTTTAACTGGTCTATCAGCTAAAAAGAAAAAGAAAAAGACATACACACCAAGTTACAGATTTTATATTAAGAGTCATTTTACATCACCACAACTTGCCAGTGTCCATGGGCAGAAAGCAGAAATGCACTTTATTTAGTATATACATACTTTGATTGTTAAACTTATTACTCAATCACCACTTAACCATTTACCGATCGACCTCCTCTACTAAACTACAAGTTCTTTGATGAGAGGGACTGTGATCTTATTCATCTTTGTGCGCTGGGCACCTAACATAGTACCCATATGGTACAACTGCAGGGCTCAAAATGAACTGAACCACATAATGTAGAGCTATCCTCTTGGGAAGACCAAAGGCAAAGCAGAACATTTCAATGCCTGTATACTGTTCTAAATCTGTGTGGTTTGGAGCAGAGAAGGGAGCAGGGGAGTGCAGAAAATCAGTAAGGAGTCCCTACCCTGTCACTGTAGAATTTAGGGCATCACTGAGCCAAAAAAATAAGGGAACCTCAGTTTTATGACTGAATTTAGGATTGCTCGCACCATGACAAAGGAAGGTAGGGCTGGAGTCCTGCAGCATTAGAATGTAAGACACCCTTATCAATGAAAAACCAAGACTACTCAGTGAAAGCCCTTCCAGTCAGAAAACTTTTAAGTCACATGTTACCATTTGAATGTGGCCTTACAAATGACTACTAATCAAAAACTGTAAGGGAGAAACTTTACTTTGGATAGATTATCCCAGAAAAGTGGGTCCTCAAAATTGCAGTTGTCAGCAAGCCTATCTTATTTTTCCCACTTTAATCTTTATTCAAGTAATTCTTGCAAGTATTCTTTGAGTTGTTTCTCTAAATGTCAAGGTTTATGATAAAATGAAGCAGACTTGCCCCTACTCCAATCTTGCTCCCTAAATCCAGTCATTTTAAGTATTTTAAGTGCTCTTAGCTGTGTTGTCTAGTATTTACTTTTTTGGTAGTGATTATTTCTAAAGCATGTCTTTTATGCTTTTCGTTAAAATGTAATTGACATATAACATTATATTAGTTTTAGGTGTACAACATAGTAGTTTGATAATATGTATATACTGCAAAACGATTACCACAACAAGTTTAATTAACTTCCATCACCACACAGTTACAATTTTTTCTTTGTGATGAAGAGCACTTTTAAGACCTACTCACTCAGCAACTGTCAAATATACAATACAGTGTCGTTAACTACAGTGACTATGCTGTAGCGTCTTTGCGGTTCTTATTTCAAATTATATGCTAGATGGGGCCTGATCTCTCATTCTGCTCCTTTCCTCTCTTCTTCAATCCAACCAATATCATAATTTTTTAAAACCATTTTCAGTTATGACTGTAAACATAATTTGCAGCTGAGCCAAGAGGTAGCCAATGCTTGTTTCCTTTCTTATACAACAGTTGTTTATCCTGCACTTAGAAACTGAAGCTCTTTCAGGGCACCTGGCTGGCTCAGTTAGAAGAGCACGACTCTTGATCTTGGAGCTGTGAGTTCGAGCCCCATATTGCATGTAGAGATTCTTAATTAAAAAATAAATAAATAAAAAATAAAAAAAAAAGAACCTTAAGCTTTCTTTTTTCATTCACTTAATTTTCTTTGCAACTGTTTTCTAAATATTCGTACCCTCCAACAACCTCTCAATAAGATCTCCAGTCAAACCTATCTAATTAGTGTTCTGTTTTTGTTTGGTAGCCTCCCTTCGAGTGCCTTCCTCCTCCTGCCCCAAATCTGGACTGCTTAATCCCCAGGCCGGCTGCACAGCTCTCGTCAGGGAAGAGTTCCCTGGGAATATTGGGGACTCTCATCATCTCTCTCCTGAACCAGCTGTTCTACCTGCCTAGATCTCAGGGTTTCCTCTTTCTGGTTCTTCCTACCATCTCTCTCCTCCCTCATTTTTTGACATTAAAGCAATTCCTCTAGAAGTATTCTGTGAAACAGTGCATGGAGTATTTTAAAAGAGAGAGACTAAAATTTGCAAGTCTAAAACTATTTTACATACTTGACAATATGTGTGGGTACAGAATTCAAGGTTGGAAATCATTTTCAGTTCAGAACTGTGAGGGTTTGTTACTCTGACTTGTTGATTCTAATGCTGCTATTCTGCAGTGTGATGCCTTTCTGATTACCAATCCTTAACAGATTATGATTTGTTGTTCTGGAAGCTTCTAGAATCTTCTCTTTATCCCTAATATTCTACAATTTTATGGTGATATTATGTTTCCTTTTTTTTCCCTCTCTTTTTAGAAAAAATTCATCATACTGGGCACTCAATAGATCTTTTCAAACTATAGAATCATGTCCTTTGGTTCTTGGAAATTTTCTTGCCTAAGGCTTAGCACTAATTGTTCCTCATACAGAATTTCAAGCATCAGCCCCTCTTGTCAGACCTATGCTTCATCTCTGACTTCCAAGATCCTCATGCCTCCGATTTCTAAGCCCTTTCCAAGTTGTGCCAAGCAAACTGCTTCTGCAATGATCCCCTCTGCAGGCTCTTTGGTTCAACTTCCTCCGCCATCTGAAGTCAGTTATTATTCCATCCACTTTCCATCTGCATATACCACAGGGTTCAGGAGCGCTGGTATAATCTCCAAGATAAAGAAATATGGAGTTTGTGTTTCTGTTTCCTGCTTTTCTAGCTGTTTGGGGGTGATATACAAAAGGAGGCATAAACATCTTTTCTGTTATCTTAAAACTGGAAGGCCCCTCCCTTCAGCATGTCTCTCTTCAATCACATGTAAATTCCTACTGAGCTAGGGATGCCTGGGTAGCCCAGTCAGTTAGGCATCTGACTCTTGATTTCAGCTCAGGTTGTGATCTCAGGGTCGTGAGCTTGAGCCCTGTGTTGGGCTCCATGCTCAGCAGGTCAGTGGGGTCAGTGGGGAGTTTGCTTCTCTCCCTCTGCCCCACCCCCTGTGTGCATGCTCTTTCTCTAAAATAAATAATTTTTAAATTCATACTGAGCTAAAGCCAGAAATTCCCTTCAAGATCATCTCAGAGACTTAGTGGGAGAAGATAAGCCCTGCGCCCCAGACCCTTCATTTAAACACAGTTCTATTTCACATTTTAATTGTTCCTACTAGGCTGCATTAAAAAAAAAAAAAAAAGTTAAAAACCTATGGATCATGTGTCTATATGTGAACATTCATTGAGCTATTCATTTATGACTTGTACATCTTTCTACAGCATATATGGTTTTAGTTTTTATTTTTTTAAAGATTTTATTTATTTATTTGACAGACAGACGGCGAGAGAGGGAACACAAGCAGGGGAAGTGGGAGAGGGAGAAGCAGGCTTCCCGCTGAGCAGGAGCCGGATGCGGGGCTTGATCCCAGGACCCCAGGATCATGACCCGAGCCGAAGGCAGACGCTTAATGACTGAGCCACCCAGGCGCCCGCATATATGTTTTTAATTTGAAGTAAACTCTACTCCACACATGGGGTTCAAACTCATGACCCCAAGATCAAGATTTGCATGCTTTACTGAGCCAGTTAGGCATTCCCTCTACAGCATATCAACCCTTCAATGAAAATGTGTTAAAGCCACTGGTTTAGTTTAAAAAAACAAACAACAAAAACAGGTAACAGCACCAGAGAAAATAAGTAATTTTCTCAAAGTCATTCAGTCAATAAACAGGAAGTCAATGACCAGAACAAGTTCCCTAACTTTCAGCCTCTCATTAACTGATCTAAACATACAAAACAGAACCCTTCCAGACTGGGGAGTGGCTGAGACTGGGCAGAAGTGTCACTCTCAGCCCCTAGTCATCTAGTCCAGACTGTGGAAAACTCAGACACCATAGAAACCTAACATCTCAGTGAACTTAACCGAGGATTATTAAGGGCTGACAGAAGCTCATCAGTCTTACTGAAATAGAAAACCAATATTGGGGGTACCTGGGTGACTTAGTTAAGCATTCGACTCTTGACTTTGGCTCAGGTCATGATCTCAGGATCTTGGGATCAAGCCCAAGTCGGGCTCTGCACTCAGCTCAGAGTCGGCTTGAGTTTCTCCCTCTGCCCCTCCCCCCACTTGTAGCGCTCTCTCTCTAAAATAAAAAAAATTTTTTTTAAAAACAAAAAACCAATTTTGTACTTAAGTATTTCCTTGATTATGTACTATACAATACTGGAATATCCTTCCATCTCGCTATAACTATGCAAACCCTACTGTTCTTCCAGATTCAGTTCCAATTCCATTCTTGTATGTAGTCTCCTTAACTGTTCCACATAAAGTTCTCTCCCTCCCTTGAACTCTTACAGTAGTACATGTTTTCTTTTTCCTTCAATATATATTATATGCTAATGATATACTATCATAGCATTAATTTCCCTGTTATATGTAGGACACATTTCTTCCAGAATATAAGCTTTGTGAGGGTAAAATGTATGACAAATACCTCCTTGGTCTCACCCATGCACTTAGCAATCTTGCACATTCTGGTATTTAGTAAAACACCAAGTGATTATCAGCTCGTGAACTCCAGACAGATTTTCCTAATTCTACTGGCATACTCGTTCTTAGATGGATCAAATGCAGTTTCAAATAAGACAGCCACGAACTATTAGTAATTTTCCAAGTCATTTATATAACTCATTTATATGAAAAAAAATGCCTACTAAGTGTAATTAAAATGCATGACACAAAAGTCTAATTATGTTTTGATCATCCAGAAGTCATTTCTCTATAAGTCTTTTACAGCTTTAGTTGACTAAAGCACAAAAACACAGGAGAAAAACCCAACTCACTGCCTGGGGCACAACTGGGGCTGCAGCTCCTACGTGAATAGCATCATAAGGGGCTTCTTCGGCATATCCCATTCTTCCATCCCCCACTGAAAGAAAAAAAAATTATGCCTTAAAAATCTGCTCAGATAGAACTACCCAGTGTAAAGAATTATAGGAGGTTTAAAACAAAGCAAAGAGAGACTTTTAATAAATGATGCTGGGACAACTGGATATTCATATGGAAAAAATATACACTTGAACCTATCTCTTACATACACAAGAATCAATGTCAGATCAAAGATCTAAGTGAAAAGCTAAAATAATGCTTCTGAGAAATAACACGGGGATATATCTTCATGATTTTAGAGTAGTCTTTTTTTTTTTTTTTAAAGATTTTTATTCATTTTTTTGTCAGAAAGAGAGAGAGCACACAAGCAGGGGTAGCGGCAGGCAGGGGGGGAAGCAGGTTTCCTGCTGAGCAGGGAGCCCGATGAGGAACTCAATCCCAGGACCTGGAGATCGTGACCTGAGCCGAAGGCAGACACTTAACCCACTGAGCCACCCAGGCATCCCAATTTTAAAGTAGTCTTAAAGAAGATACAGAAGAAGGGGAGCCTGGGTGGCATAGGCAGTTGAGCATCCGACTCGGTTTCGGGTCAGGTCGTGATCTTAGGGTTGTGATCTTGGGGTCATGAGGTGGGGCCCTGCATTGGGCTCTGCACTCAACAGGAGTCTGCTTTAGATTCTGTTTCCCTCTCTTTCTGCCCCTCCCACTCGTGCTCACTCTCTCTCTAGGAGAAATAAATTAAAAAAAAAAAAAAAGGACACAGAAAACACTGGAAAGAGCTACTAAGTCTGACACATTAAAATTAAATATTTCTGGGGCACCTGGGTGGCTCAGTTGGTTAAGTGACTGCCTTCGACTCTGGTCATGATCCCAGAGTCCTGGGATCAAGCCCCGTATCAGGCTCCTTCCTCAGTGGGAGCCTGCTTCTCCCTTTCCCTCTGCCTGCTATTTCCCCTGCAATTTCTAATTTTTAAACCCCAAACCCTGCTTGTACTCTCTCTCTCTATCAGATAAATAAATAAAATCTTTTAAAATAAATAAATAAATAGATAAATAAAATTAAGTATTTCTATTGGGGTGCCTAGGTGGCTCAGCCGATTAAGCATCTGCCTTCAGCTCAAGTCATGATTCCAGAGTCCTGGGATGGAGCCCCACATCTGGCTCCCTGCTCATTGGCGAGTCTGCTTCTCCCTCTGTCCCTCCCCCTGCTCGCGCTCTCTCTCTCATGTAAAAAAATAAATAAAATCTTAAAAAAAATAAAATTAAGTATTTCTATTAATCAAGAAAGCACCAATATGAGTGAAAAAGCATGCCAAAGAGCAGGAGAAAAGATTTCTAATATGTATAAATAGACAGGCTAATCTATAGAGGTCCTACATATCAAAGAAAAATATAAACAACTACTATCTTAACAAGACATTTCACAAAGGAAGACATCCAAATGGTCAAACATATGAAACAGTGTTCGACCTCATCGGTTAGGAGGAAAATACAAAATTAAAATTACAAAGACTTACTGCTATACACTAAGTGGGTAAAAAGAAAAATCTAACAATACCAAGTGTTGATAAGACATAGAGCACTAAGAACACTGATACATTGCTGATGGGAATGTAAACTGGTTCAATCACTTTTAAAAAGTTTTGGATATCTATGGTTACCCTATGAACCTGTAATAATACTCTACATAAATGAATGCTTGTATGATGAGTGTATATATGCATTTGGACCTTTGTACACATATGTTCACGGCAGCATTGTGAACATCCCCAAATTAGAAACAACCCAAAATATCCACCTACAGTAGAATAAACAAATTTTGGCAATGTCCTTACAGTACAATGTTATACAGCAAGCAATAAAAATTATATATAAAAGATGGGTGACTCTTACAAACATAATATTGAATGAAAGAAATAAATCATCACAGAATATATACTGTATGATTCTGTTTATCTAAAGTTCAAAATTAAATTGAGCATCGTTTATGGAAGTGCAGCTAAGTAGTAAATGCATAAAAGTAATGATGTTGGTCAGGACTAAGGAGAAGGGAAAGAGTTCTGAGGAGGGAAAAGCAAGCAGAAGACATCCAAGCTACCAATGTTGTTTCCTTTCTAGATCAGTGTGATGATGAAGCAGGTTATTTTTGCTAATCCCAGTTATGCTTTATGCATGTTTTAATGTTTGTTACTTCTCATAATAGTACAGTGTGCTCACACAGAAATATGTTCACTATATACTGCTGAAAAAAGCAAACTAAATGACAGAATATATGAGTCAATTAAAAAAAAGTGTGTATATGTATATTTATTCATATATATAATTTATATGTCTAGAAAACTTAAGACAGAAAAGGAGGGGTTTCTTTTTTATCTTACACATTTCTGCACTTTAAATTTTTCATAATGGACACTTGCTACTTTGCTATTAGTAGTAAAAGTAATGAAGAAAGAATTTACAACATGAGCATTTTCTGAAATAGTTAACAGTCATGTATCACCACCATGGTCAAGGTAGAACCAGCATAACATTTTACAGTAACTGTTTTCCTTACCTAGTATTTAAAAGCGAATGTTTTAAAAAAAAGCAAAAATTAGCTTGAGTATTATTTAGCTTGCATGGGATCTTCTGAAAATAAAAATTCTCCAAAGAGGAAATTTTTAAAGTTTTCTGATACTCACCAACCAGTTGCACTCTTCCTGAAGACAAAAGCACTGGATCGTCCTTTTTGACATTATTTATTGAGTCATCTACTAGCTCTTTAATATGGTCAATTCCTATAACTTTTCCACTAGAGCCAACCTGGAAATAAGGGAATAATTCAATAGCTCACTGCCCTAAATTTGTCTTTCTGAAGTGTCATTAAAGTGTTTCCTCACCTAAAGTCATATATTTTGCAATGTGAAATGAAGACAAACAGCTCAAGCCTCCAATTTGATTGTTATTCAGTTTACTATAAAATATTTACCAAATACAACTTTTTCCGCTATAATCCTCAAAAGGATAATTACGTTTCAGGAATTAAGAAGCTAGAATTACAGAAACTTGCAATACTAAAAAAAAAATCCTTTTTCTTCAATTTCTAATTTTTAAACCCCAAACCCTGAAATAAGACTTAACTGCTTAACTAATATTAAATGCTTAATATTAATATTAAATACTTAATAATAAAAATGTTTAATAAATTAATATTAAATACTTAAACTGCACTTAATATTAAATGGTAGTTGGTGCAATCATTTTTAATTTAAATTCCACCAGAAGTGTGACTTTAAACATTAAAATGTTACATAAAAAATTCTATAGGGATTTCTACACCTGATTCTACTGCCATATGCGGAAAATATAAAATACATAAAAGTATAAAAAGGCCCCAAGTATAAATACTAATTGTAAAATAAATTTAGCAAAATAAAGACTGAAGTCAGACAACCTGGGTTCACATCTAGCCTTCATCACTTACTTACAACTGTACAACCCTGGCAAGTTATTCTATGAATTAGGTTCCTCAACTGTAAAATGATGAGGAAAAGGGTACGTACCTCATAAATGATGTGAGAATTAAATAAAAGAATACACGAAAAGCACTTAGAACACTAACTAGCACATGGTAAATATGTGAAAGACATTAAATTAACACTACTTTTAAAAAGATAATTCAGAAATCTAATAATTTTTTAAAAAATGTATTTTTCTCTAAAACCATAAATACGTCAAATATCAAGAACATGTCATTAAGTAAATACTGTGTCTAAACTTAAAAAAAAAAAAATCCTAGGGTGTGTGGGTGGCTCAGTTGGTTAAATGTCTGCCTTTGGCTCAGGTCATGATCCCTGGGTCCAGGGGTCTCCCTCTCTCTGCCCCTCCCCCTGCTCATACTCTCTCTTTCTCTCTCTCTCTATCTCGTGTTCTTTCTTTCTAGCACACGCTCTCTCTCAAATAAATAAAATCTTAAAAAAAAAAATCCTGACATTCCATTAGGGAAGGCTTAACTTCTACAAAACAAGTAAAACAACTGAAAAGAAATACCTGAGTCATTATTTCACAAGCACTGTTGTGGATGCTTAGGATACATCAAAGGAAAAAAAATTAAAATTCCCGCCTCTCTGGAGCTTACAAGCTAGTGGTCTGCCACTTACATATTTACAGCAAGTTAGATGGATTCTAGTCCAAGATGCATCATCCATGAATCCTAACCTAACTAGACCAGAACCTTCCTATCTGGCCCTCAGGGACAAGATTTTTCATAATAATCAAATTGATTTGATTATCTGAGCACAGATAAACCTTTACTCAAAGTGCCTGAGTAGGCCTCCAGCCAGACCCTGGATAGTCACTAACGAAGATAAGCCTCTGGTGATAAAACATGAAGTATAATAAACAAGGTATTTTTCTAAGAGTTTTTCTTAATATAAAAGACGCTCTACTCTCATTTCTTTTTTTTTTTTAAGATTTTTTTTTATTTATTTGACAGAGACAGAGACTGCGAGAGCAGGAACACAAGCAGGGTGAGTGGGAGAGGGAGAGGCAGACTTCCCCCCAAGGAGGGAGCCCGATGCGGGGCTTGATCCCAGGACCCCGGAATCATGAGCCGAGCCAAAGGCAGATGCTTAACGACTAAGCCACCCAGGCGCCCTATTCTCATTTCTAATAACCCTGGAGTAGTGTTTGGAAATCAGATTCTCTATATCATTTTCTACCAGCTGCAAATTTGAAAGAATGCAGTCTGGAAGCTAGTGGTTGCCATCCTGCGATCACAAAGGAAGAGCCTGACTGAAGCCAACATTTGGAGGAAAGCAAAACCAAACCAAGAACCAAAGAGAAACCCATTGTCAATAACAACATCTGATCTTCTTTTGAATCCAGCCACACAAAAAGCCAGATATACTTTAGACTTTTCCATTATATAAGCCAAATAAATTCCCTTTTACTCTGCCAATTTGGACCAAATCTTCTATTATTTGCAACAGCAAAAAAACCTAAGTGATACATATTCCAACTGCTATATTAGAATTAAAAACAAAAACCTCAAAAACTGCTAGTAAAAAAATGTACAGCCAAATATATAATATGCTGCTGCTGGAACAGAATGAAAAAGAAAGCTCTTACCATACGTGCAAAACATGCAGTAAGGATTCCACTTCCAGATCCTACGTCGAGAGCTTTAGCTCCTTCATGCAATTGATCAAATAGAAGTTCTAGTGCGTATGCATGCTGCCAAAAGAAAACAAAGCAAATATTAATTTTTTTTCAAGACTCTATAAAGTATATATACCATGGCATACAAATAAAGTTGCCAACTTCCTACCAATTTTTCTTTTTTTTTAAGATTTTTATTTATTTATTTGACAGAGAAAGACACAGCGAGAGAGGGAACACAAGCAGGGGGAGTGGGGGAGGGAGAAGCAGGCTTCCTGTGGAGCAAGGAGCCCAATGCGGGACTCAACCCCAGAATCATTACCTGAGCCGAAGGCAGATGCTTAACGACTAAGCCACCCAGGCATCCCCCAATTTTTCTACAATTGTCATCTACCAACATAATGAAAACACAACATATTATATACTTACATTTACAGAATTATGTAAGAAAATTTCAGACTAAATTCTTATATTTATATAAAATGTTTTAGTAATTTTAGATCTCCAGTGTGAATTTTTTAATTTTAATTATTTCAAAGTCAAAAGCTACAGAAGGATTTACAGTGAAGTCTCTACCCCACCCGTCTGTAACCTTCCCCATCCCCAACCAATTTCACTCCCTAAAGGCAATCTATGTTGTCAGTTTCTTGTGATTCTTTTCAAACATATCCATTCTATGCATATACAAGCAAATATGTATCTATTTTTTCATTTATTATATCTTGAAGAACCTTTTTTTTTTTAATTTGACAGAGAGAGACACAGCAAGAGGGAACACAAGCAGGGGGAGTGGGAGAAGGAGAAGCAGGCTTCCCACAGAGCAGGGTGCCTGATGCTGGGCTCGATCCCAGGACCCTGGGATCAAGACCTGAGCCGAAGGCAGACGCTTAACGACTGAGCCACCCAGGCGCCCCTTGAAGAACCTTTCTTATCAATACTTAAATAGCCTGTTCATTCCTTTTTATGGCTGAGAAGTATATTCTTATATGTATATTATAATAACAAAAACTCCCCCCCAAAAAAATCCCTAATGAGGGATTTTTAAGTTAGCTCCAATCTTCTATAACAGAAGATATGAAATAATCTTAAAAGGTATATGTGTAGGATAATATAATAATCTTTATAAAAATCTTTTAAAGTGGGGTACCTTGGGTAGCTCAGTCAGTTAAGCATCTGACTCTTGGTTTTGGCTCAGGTCCTGATCTCATGGGTCATGAAATCGAGCCCCACATCCAGCTCCGCACTCAGCGGAGTCGGCTTGGATATTCTCTCCCTCTGCCCCTTCCCCCACTAATGCTCTCTCTCTCTAAAATAAAAAAATAAATGAAATCTTGAAAAAAAAATCTTATAAAGTGTACCTATAGGATAAATTCCTAGAAGTAGAATTGGGGGGGGCAAAGGATATATAGTTTTATGTTTACAGTATATATAAATTAATCAAATAAAATCATATTGGATACACTATGGACCAAACCAAGAAATAAAGCCTTTTCTACTCCCTCTTTATAAACTTATGTTTCCATGCTTTTCCAAAATATGTGATTAGAACTAATAAATGTTATCTCAAAAGCTGTCCTTAAATGCCTGCTATGTTCATTATTAAAAATCATCAGAGGGGGGCACCTGGGTGGCTCAGTTAGTTAAGTGACTGCCTTCAGCTCAGTTCATGATCCTGGAGTCCCAGGATTGAGTCCCACATGGGCTCCTTGCTCAGCAAGGAGTCTGCTTCTCCCTCTTCCCCTCCCCCCGATGCTCCCTCTCTATCTCATTCTCTCTCTTTCAAATAAATAAATAAAATCTTAAAAAAAAAATCATCAGAGGGGCGCCTGGATGGCTCAGTCTGTTAAATGTCTGACTCTAGGTTTTGACTCAGGTCATGATCTCAGGGTCATGGGATTGGCCCCACATGGGGCTCCACGCTCAGCATGGAGTCTGTTTGTCCCTCCCCTCCATTCTCTCTCTAGAATAAATAAAATCTTTAAAAAGAAAAAAAAATTTAAGCATCAGAAACAGGTAATGTTCAAAATGGAGGATATATTGGAAACTCCCTATTTAGAAAACTAATTTAGGTGACCAAAGCCAAAATACTGGTTACATAGAGGGTAAAGGCTAAGAAACTGGCATGAGAGAGCCTGCTAGGACATAGGAAACATTCTGATCTTCATCTAGGTGGCGGTTACACGTATACATATGTGAACATTCATTAAGCTATACACTTAAGATTTGTGTACCTTACCAAGCGTGTATAATATTATTGAGTTTTATATGGTACAGTTGGTTAAGCGTCCAATTCTTGGATTCAGCTCAAGTCATGATCTCAGGGTCCTGGGATTGAGGCCCACGTCAGGCTCCACACTCAGCGTGGAGTCTGCTTGTCTCTCTCCCTCTGTTTCTCCCCCTGCTCTCGCTCTCTCTCTTTCAAATGGATAAATAAAATCTTTAAAAAAAGTTATTGAAAAGACTATGTATTCCAATCACTAAAAGTGCATGATCAGATTTCATGTACCCCTGATGTGACAGAACAGAAAAAATCATTGGGCAGTGTTCTTGAAAAGGAAAAGGGGGGGGGGAAGGTGTGTGTGTCGGGGTGGGGGGAATAGGTTAAATACCACTAGGAAACAATTAACCAAATTTAGAATATGGGAAATTCTACAGGACAAATGGATAGGGTTTTTTTTTTTTTTTTAAGAACTTATCGAGAGAGGGAAAGAGAGGGAGAGGGAGGGATAGAGCAGAGGGGAGGGGCAGAGGGAGAGGGAAAGAGAAACTTAAGCAGACACTGCACTGAATGTGGAGCCCAACGCAGGGCTCAATCTCACAACCCTGAGATCAGGACCTGAGCCAAAACCAAGAGTTCGACACTCGACTGCGCCACCCAAGCGCCCCCAAATGGATGAGTTTTGTCAATAAATAAGTGGTATTTAAAAAAAGAAAGAGGTCTTTTAAAATTAAAAGGTACTAAAAAGACTGAAAAAGACTAAAAAGATGCAATGTCTGGACCTTGTTTGGATCCTGATTTAAGCAAACAACCATAAAACAATTTTTTTGAAACACCTGGTACAGTCTGAGCATGGACTATGTGTAAGGTAATAACATACTAAGGAACACTGTTAGGTATGATACAGTATTGTAGTCATGTTTTTAAAGTCATCAGATTTATACTTAAATATTTAGGGGTGAATAATATTATGTTTGAGATTTGTTTTTAAATAGTTCAGCAAGAGGAAGACAAAGATAAAACAAGATTAACAAACTGGGTAATTATTAAAGGTGATGATGGCTACACGAGAGTTCATTATATTATCCTATTTGTATATGTGGTGTTGGAAACTTTCCATATTAAAAAGTTAAAAAAGAAAAAGCTAAGGCTACTATTCCACAACTAATGTAATAAAGGCCTTTAAGAGATAAAACCACACAATCCAAGGGTTTTCAAACAGTGTTCCAGAAAGTCATTAAGGTTCCACAAAAGCCCATTAGGGATAACACACAAATATACACTGAGGATGGGTGTGTTCTGGGAAAAGAGTAATAGAGAACTAACTTTATCAATTTTTCATATAGATTGCTTTTCAAAAGAGGCTCTTGCCTAAAGAGTGAAAAACATTCATGCCATGAAAAAGAGTTCTGGATTAAACATCAGAAGTAGCTTTCATCAGACTCTTACAATAATCAGTTATGAGGTTTAATGATTTCTACTAATAGGGTAACAAGCATGGGACTAGAAGAATAGGAAAGTAATCAAAGAAACAAAGTAACTTCTGCAATATCTGGATCTCCAGACCCAGAAATCAAAGGACAAAAAGGACTTCTTTAAGGTACCAATCCCCAATCTACAGGCAGTTCTGGACCATCTTAATTCCAAAACAAACCCCAGGAATATTTTTTTCAGTACTATGTTTGCATAAGATTTAGTTTTTTAAAAAGGGGAGCATGGTGAGTTATTATTAAAGTCCTATTCAGATTTAAAATGTCAAGGCCTTCAATCACAATCATTAGCTTTTTTTAATGCTTTTATCACTCTAGCTAATATTTTTTTGGATAACCCATGTTTATCTCTAAATCCTCAAACTAAGTTTTTTAAAAGTTCTTTTTCATAATTATAAAAAATTTTAAACCCACAAATATATTGAATACCATTTTTTTCCTTATATACAGTCACCCACTTTATATATTGTGCCAACTGTTTTACCAAACCATCTGAAAATAGGTTGTAGACATCACAATACTTCACCCCAAAATACTTCAGCATGAATCTGCTAAAAAAACTAGGACATCTCCCTTTGCAACCACATCACCATTAACACACTCAAGAAAATAATCAATTTAGTATCATCTAACATACGCATCATACTCAAATTTCAACCGTCCCCAAAATGTCCTTTACAGCTGTTTTTTCCCCAGTCCATTCAAGGTTCATGCACTGCATTTATCAATATAAAATATTCTCCCCTCAATTCTCCTCTACCTACCACTTCTCCATTCTTCAAAACACTGACTCCTTTAATGAGTCCTCTCTGGCTGTCCCACATAATTCCCCATATTCTAGATGTGTGAATTTCCTCAAGGTTAGACTCAGATCCAAGACTTAGCAAGAACAGCACACATGGCTTGCTAGGCACCTCCCATTGCATCACATCAGGAAGCATATAATATTGGGCACCTTACCTCTGGACTTGCCAAGCTCAACCACTCAGTAAATATGGTTAACTACTAGATCACTCTTTTTCAAAGACATAATTTTCTCTTAGTAATTAATAAGTAATATGTAGAGTAAGAATTTGAGACTACATGAACATTTTTGTTCCCCAATAACCTTTCTCTAAATTGTTTTAGATTAATTGATGATCTCTGCCCAATTCAATCATATTGATGATTACAGAACAGTGATTTTTTTTAAAGTTCTATTTTTCCCTCCAAATGTATTAATTGGCATTCTTCTGTTTTTCTTTTTTTTTTCCGTCTTGCTTTTTTTTAATCTCTATGAACTCATAGATTTTTGTTTCTTTTTTCTTTTTTTAAAGATTTTACTTATTTACTGACAGAGAGAGAGAGAGCATAAGCAAGGGGAGTGGCAGGCAGAGGGAGAAGGAGAAGCAGGCTCCCCGCAGAGCAGGGAGAGCCCAATGTGGGACTTGATCCCAGGACCCCAGGATCATGACCTGAGCTGAAGGCAGTCGCTTACAACTGAGCCACACAGGCACCCTGGATTTTTGTTTCTTAATTTACAGTGTTACAATCCATTACCTTCATTATCTATCATTTTTCCATTTTCAAATTGTCTATAGCCTCTGGGAATCTCTTCAAACCTGCTCATATGTCCTTCCAGCATCACCCCATCAACCTTTGAGCACTTCCTCACTTTCTAATATTCAGTCACTTTTCTAAGGAGCTCTAGTCTCATTTAGTGAGAAATGGTATTTAGGATTCAATATCTGCATACTATGTGTACTCACGGCTACCAGGATGCCATTTTAACAGGTTGCTTTTAATCTCTTACCCAATGCATATATCACATTTTCAATTAAGACTTTGGAAAATATTCCAGGATTGTAGATACTTCCAAGCAAGTCTGTGATTTTAAAGTTCATTAAACAGAGATGTCATTTATCTTTGCTCCTCACTTTGTTTCTCTTTTAATACTTCTAAGATCTATGCAATAAATGATACTAAATCACAAATGCTTGTTTGTATAATACAATTAATACTATTTTATTCTACTCACATCCTGGTTCAGCAAGCATCAAAGGACACTGTATTATCACTGTATTATTACTGTTTGTACATACAGGCATACATATAGATGTACTGTGTGACTATATACATACACATAAATACACACATTTTCCTTATTAAGAGACAGAGGTAAGGATATATAAGTGATTAAAAACACATCCGCCTGGATGGCTCAGTCGTTAAGCGTCTGCCTTCAGCTCAGGTCGTGATCCCAGGGTCCTGGGATCAAGCCCCGTGTCAGGCTCCCTGCTCAGCAGGAGGCCTGCTTCTCCCTCTCCCACTCCCCCTGCTTCTGTTCCCTCTCTCACTGTGTCTCTCTCTGTCAAATAAATTACAAAAATCTTAAAAAAAAAAAAAGCATCCTTTTTGGGTGCCTGGGTGGCTCAGTCAGTTAAGTGTCTGCCTTCGGCTCAAGTCATAATCCCAGGGTCCTGGGATCGAGCCCCACATCTGGCTCCCTGCTCAGGGGGGAGTCTGCTTCTCCCTCTCCCTCTGCCTCTCCCCTGGCTTGTGCTAGCTCGTGCACTCTCTCTCAAATAAATAAAATCTCTAAAAATAAATAAATTAAATTAAATAAGTAAATATTAAAAAAAAACACAAGAAACCATTCCTATTCCATGGTTAAAAAAAAACAAAGAAGGGGGCATCTGGCTGGCTCAGTTGGAGAAGCATGCAGCTCTTGATTTTGGGGTTGGGAGTTCAAGCCTCACATTGGGTGTAGAGATTACTTAAATAAATAAACTTTAAAAAAAAAAAGAAGAAAACAGAAAGAAATTGGTAACATGTAAAGGGTACAGAGTGAAAAGCAGATCTCACTTTCATTCCCATCCCTCCAATCATCTACTTCTGACCTTGGAAGAAATCATTTTTAGTTTTCATGCCTAGAGGAAGACGTGTCTATGTATACATGCAGATTTGATTTTTGTATATTGCAGAATACTCTAAATACTCTTCTGTACTCTGCTTTTATACTTAATGCTTCCTGAACATCTTGCTATACTGGTACTTACAGAAATTCCTCATTTAACAGCTTCCCAGTATCTCACTGTATGGATATACTATAATTATTAACCATCCACTATTAGTGGACTATCAGTGATCACTTTTTTTTGCTATTATAAATAATGTGACAATGAACATCTTTAGTCATTTTGTACCTACAAAAATGTACCATAGGATAAATACCTTGAAATAAAAGTGAAGAATGTAAGGTATATTTATTTCACATTTTATAAATTTGCCAAATTGCCTTCCAATACTATCAATTTATTCTCAGCAAAAAAGTATGTAACTGTTTCCCCTTTCCAATACAAAGTATTAAACTTTTTCACCTCTGACAATCTGATAGGTGAAAAATGGTACTTCACTACAGTGCTAATGTATAATTTACTAACTATATAAATATAAATGAAAATGACATCTTTTCATTTGTTTAAGTGCTAATGTCATCTCTATTTCTTTTTCTATGAACTATCATTCTGGTACTTTAACTATATTCTTTTGGGTTCACCAGTCTTTTACTTCTTAATTTACAGGATACACACCCACATTTGTATATGGAAATTTGACCTAGATTGTTGTATGTATTCTAAATATTTTCCTCAGTTTTTCTTCTTTTAATTTTGCTTATAACATTTTTTTCTCTGCAGAAATCCAAAATTTTTATGTTGCAAAATATATGTTTTTTAATGGCTCATCTGTTGTCATGTTTTAAAAAGTCATTTCTAGGGGCACCTGGGTGGTTGGTAAGTTGGTAAGGATCTGACTCTTGATTTCAGTTCATGTCATGATCTTAGGGTCATGAGATTGAGCCCCACATCCGTCTCCACACTCAGCGGGGAGTCTGCCCCCCCCCTCCAGCTTGTGTTCTCTCACTCTAAAATAAATAAATCTTTTGAAAATAAATTTGAAAATTGAAAAATAAAGTATTTTTTTTAAAGATTTTATTTATTTATTTATTTGACAGAGAGAGAGAGAGAGAGACAGCAAGAGAGGGAACACAAGCAGGGGGAGTGGGAGAGGGAGAAGCAGGCTTCCTGCTGAGCAGGGAGCCCAATGCAGGGCTCGATCCCAGGACCCTGGGATCATGACCTGAGCCGACTGAGCCACCCAGGCGCTGCAAGTCATTTCTATTTAATGTTTATAAATAATAATTTTCCTATAATTTCATCTAGTATAACAGTTCATCATAAATATATGTAAATTTATTTTAACATACAGAAGGCTTTACATTTAAATAAGAGCTTCTCTAATCCCAAATACTTTCAGAGAATCAGAAAAGCTATTGTTCTTCTCCCCAAAAACCAACAGAGTACTCATTCAAATAACTGACATTTAAAACCCAAGAAAATTCCCAACAGATTAAAAGTGCTAGATAACTTAGAATAGGTCCTTCTCAGTTATACAGCTTCATAGCTGCTATACTTGACCAATCCGTAATGAATTTTCCAAATAAGATATGAAATAAAAGAAATAATATTCAACTTGAGATTTCTACAATATATCCATTATATTATTTAAAATATTCTCTTCCTGGGGCCCCTGGGTGGCTCAGTCGGTTAAGCGGCTACCTTCGGCTCAGGCCATGATCCCAGGGTCCTGGGATCAAGCCCCACATCGGGCTCCTTGCTCGGCGGAGAGTCTGCTTCTCCCTCTGCCTGCCGCTCCCCCTGCTTGTGCTCTCTCTCTGTCTCTCTCTCTGTGTCTAATAAATAAAAATAAATAAAATCTTTAAAAAATAAAATAAAATATTCTCTTCCTTGGGGCGCCTGGGTGGCTCAGTCGTTAAGCGTCTGCCTTCTGCTCAGGTCATGATCCCAGGATCCTGGGATCGAGCCCTGCATCGGGCTCCCTGCTCAGTGGGAAGCCTGCTTCTCTCTCTCTGTCTGCCGCTCCCCCTGCTTGTGCTTTCTCTTACTCTAATAAATAAATAAAATCTTAAAAAAATAAAATATTCTCTTCCTTAATTTGCTCATTACTAAATAACCTTTTATATCCAATTTTTACAGGATTAGATATTAATGACAACCAACAAAAACTTTAATGACAGTTTCTACCAAGAAGACTTCACTCTATATATCATGTATAAAGAATAAGAGGTTCATTACCAATCTACAAAACTCATAGATGATAAAACTGATCTAATTAAAAGCTCAACTTTTGTAAACCTTTTTTACTAAAGAAAATGATCTTAGAGGAAAAATGTGATCCATTTATATCCAAATGACCAAAGTTAACTTACCATGTGTGGAGCACTGATTGTTGCTTGGAAACCTGTAAAAGAAGAAGAGAACTACTGACACATTCAGCTGCAAAAACATACCAGATACTCCATGTAACTCCTTTCCTAACAGCCACAAATTCTTTTTCATAATAATATTTCTCGTTTTTATGATCTCAAGAAAATAAAACTTTTATTTTGCTTTTTAGAGGACTGTCAAGTAGCAGTTATAATGAGAACATACAATCATGCCAAAGGCTAATATGCTCATCTAGTACAACACTCCCACTATTTCTAAAAATTTCTTCTCCCATATAGTTAGCTAAGAAAGAATGTCAAGAAGTTGAGTTCATAAGTTTATGACTTGTTTTCTCTCCAGGTTTATAAAAAGAAAATAAACTTCCATATATAATAGGTATGTAAAATTTCTGAAAATTAAATTGCCTCCTATTTCTGGCAACTTATTGAGCAACTGGCAATCAAAGTAGCTTAAGAGACTAAAAAACTACCTCAGTTTACTCTTTATACTATCGCCTGATGGTAATTCACAATCTTTTCTTAGTTTCTAAGCTTTCAAGTTTTTTCTTCCAGTGTTGCTTTCTCAAAACTTATTTACCTGCTTCTGCATCTGAAGCAATTTTCACTGAGCGGTGGTAGCAGGTGCCTTCGGGGTTCAGAAGCTCCCCAGGATCTTCTCTGCTGACTGTTATAGTGCTTCAAAAGAAGAAAGCATGGCAGCTGGCTGACAGAATCCTGTGGCCCTTCTAAGCCTCAAAGGCGCCCACTGCCAAGGCTCAGCAGTTCAGCAAAACCTGCTTCAGGAGAAGGAGTTAAATACCAAACTTTCTAAAACCAAGCACAAACCAAAAAATTCAGGGCAAGTGAAGCAGAGAGGTCAGTAACCACTTAATTACACTTATTTCCTTTAATATTGATTTAAAAAACTGATGTTAATATGAAAAACAACTTCATTCAACATTAAGGTTTTAAAGAAAGCTAAGCTCTCAGTTTAAACTTAAATTTTCATTAAAAGTATGTTTTGTAAGAAAAATGTTTAAAATATTTTTCATATGTATTATACACAGTTTGAAAAAATAGAAAAGATACTTAATACATAACATCATTTTATTGAAATGGCTCTGTTTGGAATTATGATACTTAACTGAGGCATAAAAGTCAAACTAGCAAGGTAATAATAAATATCTCTGTCCCAGTCCATTTTTACTTAACAAAAATTATACAGTAAATGAGTAAAAATGTGACATTTTCAGAAATCCAGACCTTACCTATTGATTGTGGAGAATCCATATAAGGATTACATTTTGCATAGTGGGAACGGTCTGTGGCCAGCATTACTTCAAATACTTTATCTGTTTTGATGATTCCATTTTCTGAAATGAATGAGGCAAACATTTTAAGCTAGGAGTGAGATGACTAGATGTACTTTAGAGGTTACATTGGAGAGACTGGACTGGAAGAGAGCAAGATTGGAAGTTGTTGTAATGGCCCAGGTAAACACAACCTGGTCTTCAGCGATGACACTAAGGATGAAGAAAAGTAGAAGGATTTGAGTTACACTTAATTTAGGTAATATATACCTAACTAGCTCTGGAGGAAGGATGATGGGTAACGGTTGAGATGCTGATATCATACACTGATTTGCGAAATCCTGGAGAAGGAGCAGAGTAAGGAGGAAATGATAACTTACTTATTCAGTTAGTGGCTATAAACCATACAAGTGGAGATAGGCAGCAGTCCACTGAACATGTGGATCTGGGGCTCAGGAAAGAGATCTAGGACAGTGATACAGACTTCTAGTAATATAGATGGTAACTGAAACAATGGAAGTGAACTCAAGTAGCCAGGGAAGAACACACAAAAAAGAAAAACAAAAGCGAACATTGAAGAGATGTCCAAAGGAAGTGGAACCTTCAAAGATTATGACAAAAAGCAGCCACAAGGGTAGATGAAAATCAAGTAGATAAACTGTTACAAAGCCCAACTGAAAATAAATTGTTCAAGAAGCAAAGCAAGGTCAGTGATTATAAACTATAAATTCTTTGAGATTGAGTAAATATGTTAAACTTAAATAACCCTCATGGTACCATGCACAGTTATTATTCAGTAAAGCCCTTATAAACTCACTCAATATGCTTACTGACTGTCTAATACATACCAGACACAATGGTACACACTTAGGATATTATTATATATGATTAGAAATAAACAAGGCAATATAATTACAATTTTACAATTTAAATGGGTGAATTAGGGGAGCCTGGGTGGCTCAGTTGTTAAGCGTCTGCCTTTGGCTCAGGTCATGATCCCAGGGTCCTGGGACGGAGCCCCGCATCAGGATCCCTGCTCAGCGGGAAGCTTGCTCCTCCCTCTCCCACTCCCTCTGCTTGTGTTCCCTCTCTCACTATGTCTCTGTCAAATAAATAAATAAAATCTTCTAAAAATAAATAAAATAAATAGGTGAATTATATAATAAAAGTATACTTTAGTAAAGCTGTTTAAAAAAAAGATTCAGTTGGGGTGCCTGGGTGGCTCAGTCAATTAAGTAACTCTTGATCTCAGCTCAGGTGTTGATCTCGGGGTCGTGAGTTCAAGCCCCACACTGGGCTCCACGCTGGGTGGGAAGCCTACTTTTAAAAAATTAGAAAATAAATTAAAAATATATTTTAAAGAAAAGATTCAATGGGGGTGCTTGGGTGGCTTAGTTAGTTAAGTGTCTGATTCTTGGTTTTAGGATAGGTTGTGATCTTTGGGTCCTGAGATCGAGCCCTGCGTTGGGCTCCGCACTTTGTGAGGAGTCTGCTTGTCCCTCTCCCACTGCTCCTCCACTTGCTTGCTCAATCTCTCTCTTTCTCTCATAAATAAATAAAAAATCTTTACAAAAAATTCAATGGGACTAGAAGTGGCAATCGAGAAGCTCTGATTCTGGGGGAGAATCAAAAGAAAACAGGGAAAGAATGGTGCCTTTTGATGCAGCAATAAAGGAAAAGAAAATTAAGGATCCTGCAGAAACAAAAGAGCAACAAGATGTGCCGACTCCTCCCCTTTTCCAACAGCACTACTCCTAAACACATCACCAACCTTTAAAGAAACTACAAGTCACTATACTGAAAAAGGTGCTCTGGAACTGTGTCCACAAAATGTCCAAAAATAGGAAAAAGAAAAAAAACCCAACTCCATTCAAAGATACTGTAAAAAGAAAACAAAATGCAAATCAAAACATTTCAGCTGAGGGGCATTTGGGTGGCTCAGCAGGTTGAGCATCCAACTCTTGGTTTGGGCTCAGGTTATGGTCTCTGGGTCATGAGTGAGATCAAGCACTGCCTTGAGCTCCAAGCTCAGCAAGCAGTCTGCTTGAGACTCTTCCCCCTCCCTCTCCCTCCCGTCCCTCCTTGTGCTCTCTAAAATAAATAAAATCTTTAAAAAAACAAAACCAAAAAAGGGGTGTCTGGGTGGCTCAGTCGGCTAAGCATCTGACTTTGGCTCAAGTCATGATTTCAGGGTCCTGGGACTGTGCCCTATGTCGACTCTGTACTCAGTGAGGAGTCTGTTCCTCCCTCTCCCTCTGCCCCTCCCCCTGCTCATGCTCTCTCTCAAATAAAAAAAAATCTTTAAAAAATTAAAAATTAAAAATTAAAAAAAACTTCAGCTGATTAAACAGAAACTATAATTTTAAAACTATATTCTAAAAAAACAGCAGAAAGTAAGTAAAAGTATTACCAGGAACAATCAACCTCATGACATATACTAATAAAACTATCAGACTTGGGCGCCTGGGTGGCTCAGTTGGTTAAGCGACTGCCTTCGGCTCAGGTCATGATCCTGGGGTCCTGGGATCGAGTCCCACAGGGAGCCTGCTTCTCCCTCTCCCACTCCCCCTGCTTGTGTTCCATCTCTCACTCTCTCTCTCTCTCTCTCTCTCTGTCAAATAAATAAATAAAATCTTAAAAAAAAAAAAACTATCAGACTTTAGGGGCACCTGGTAGCTCAGTTGGTTAAGCATACAACTCCTGATTTCAACTCAGGTCATGATCTCAGGGTAGTGAGATGGAACCCCACAGTTCTAGGTGTAGAGTCTCTCTCCTCCTTCTGCCCCTCCTCCACTGCCCCTGCACCCAGCCCTGTAAAACAAAAACAAACAACAACAAAAACTCAGACTTTAAAGGCATGGAAAAAAATCCTCAGAGCCTCAAGGCAAAAAAATCGTATTACCTAATAAGGGTAAAAAAAAAAAAAAAAGTTAGGCAACCATCAGATTTCCTAAAAGCAAAATTCAAAGCAAAGCAAGAATGAATCAACATTTTCAAGAAATTCAATAAAAGAAAATGCCTGGATGGCTCAGTCGGTTAAGCATCTGACTTGGTTTCGGCTCAGGTCATGGTCTCAGGGTCCTGGGATCAAGCTCCAGGTCAGGCTCAGTGCTCAATGGGGAGTCAGCTTGAGATTCCCTCTCTCCCTCTGCCCGGCCCCCACCCCGCGCACTCTCTCTCTGAAATTAATAAATCTTTTTTTTAAAAATATTTTATTTGACACAGAGAAAGAGAGTGAGAGAGAGAGAGCACAAGCAGGGGGAGTGGCAGGCAGGCAGAGGGAGAGGGAGAAGCAGGCTCTCCGCCGAGCAGGGAGCCCCACGCGGGGCTCGATCCCAGGGTCCTGGGATCGTGACCTGAGCCGAAGGCAGCTGCTTAACCGACTGAGCCACCCAGGTGCCCTCAAATTAATAAATCTTTTAAAAAAAAGAAAAGAGGGGCGCCTGGGTGGCTCAGTTGTTGGGCATCTGCCTTCGGCTCAGGTCATGGTCCCAGGGTCCTGGGATCAAGCCCTGCATCGGGCTCCCTGCTCCGCAGGAAGCCTGCTTCTCCCTCTCCCACTCCCCCTGCTTGTGTTCCCTCTCTCGCTGTGTCTCTCTCTGTCGAATAAATAAAATCTTTAAAAAAAAAAAGGTTCATTTATTAAAAAAAAGAAAAGAAAATGCAAATCAACAACTGAAAAGAAGGAAACTACTGAGGCACCTTGCTGGCTTAGTCCATACAGCATGCGACCCTTGATCTTGGGATCATGAGTTCAAGGCCCACATTGGGCATAGAGCTTACTCAAAAAAAAAAAAAAAAATTAAAACCCCACAATGACAAAAAAAAACCAACAAAAAAAGCAAACTACTAATACATTCAACAACTTGGATAAATCTCAAAAGTACTAATCTCAGTGAAAGAAGTCAGACAAGACTATACACTGTATGATTCCATTTATATCAAATTCTAGAAAAGTCAAAACTATAGTGGCAGATGGCTGATCTGTGATTGCTAAAGAGTGGGGGTAAAAGGAGTAGATTAATAGCAAAGGGGCATCAGGAAACTTTGTGGGTAAAAGAAATGTTCTATATCAGAGATCAGCAAATTTACATGAAAGTCCAAATAGTAAATATTTCAGGCTTTGCAGTCCAAAGTCTCTGTTGCAAGAACTCAACTGTCAATGTAGTATGGGAACAACCACAAACAATACCAAATAAAGGCTATATTAAGATAAACTTTTATAACTAAAAATAGACAGTAGGGGTGCCTGGGTGCATCAGTCAGTTAGGCTGTGACTCTTGATTTCAGCTGAGGTCACGATCTCAGTGTCCTGGGATTGGGCCCCACTTTGGGCTCCACACTCAGCCAGGAGTCTGCTTCAGAATTCTCTCTCTCCCTCTGCCCCTCCCTCAGCCTGCTCAGGCACACATTCTCTCTATATATAATAAATACATCTAAATAAATAAATAAATAAATAGATACAGACAAACAGTAGACCAGATTGGCTTATGGGGTGTAGTTTGCTGACCCCTGTTCTATATCATTAGGGTGCTGGGTTACACAACTAAATTTGTCAAATTTTTCAAATTGTAATTTTTTTTTAAGCAAGAGAGAGAGAGAGAAAGAACATGTGTGTGTATGTACATGTGTACATGAGCACAAGGGGGAGAATTTTAAGCAGGCTCCAGGCCCAGCATTGTTGGGCTCCATCTCACAACCCTGAGATCATGACCTGAGTCAAAATCAAGAGTCACTTAACTGACTGAGTCACCCAAGCACCCCCTCAATGTTTTGGTTTTTTTCAAGATTTTATTTATTTGAGGGAGCGAGCAAGAGAGTGAGAGAGAGCACGATGGGGGAAAGGGGTAGAGGGAGAGGGAGAATCAAGCTCTCCCCTGAGCAGGGAGCCCCACACAGGGCTCCATCCCAGGACCCCGGGATCATGACCTGAGCAGAAGGTAGATGTTTAACCAACTGAGCCACCCAGGCACCCCACACCAAATGGTTTTTAAAAGCATGTCATTATTTACTAAAAAGCTGAACACATCAAGGCTCAGAATCAAGGTTTATTAGACCATTATTGGTTGGTTTCCAAAATTTTCACCACAAGATTCTTTTTATTTTTGCCTTGAATTCTGTATTTTGAAAGATGCCTAAACTAAGCTACATTTACTAAGTTATTAAGTCATTTTGCCATTTTTGGTAATTTGACGTATACAACTGCCAGTGCCTTGAACATTTTTATCAAAGAGCAAAATAATTTAATGTTTCACTTTTTGTGGATAGCCTAATTACGAGTAAATGTGAAATTACCATTAGGTTTTCTGAAATAGTGAACAGCTTTAGAACCACCCATACCCAATCCTCCTGTGCCTTAGAGACCAAGGACCTTAATTAAATAATTATAATAATGGCGGGTGCCTGGGTGGCTCAGTTGGTTAAGTGACTGCCTTCAGCTCAGGTCATGATCCTGGAGTCCCAGGATTGAGTCCTGCATCAGGCTCCCTGCTCAGCAGGGAGTCTGCTTCTCCCTCTGATCCTCCTCCCGCTCATGCTATCATTCTCTCTCTTTCAAATAAATATCTTTAAAAATAATAATTATTATTATTTATTTAAAGATTTTATTTATTTGAGAGAGAGAGTGGGAGAGAGAGAGAGAGCCCAAGAGGGGGTAGGGTCAGAGGGAGAATAATAATTATAATAATGGCTAATGTTGGTCCAAATATGCAATTGATCCAAAAGAGAAGTCAGTAGGATTCAAAAAGAAGAATGCAACAGAATCCAAGCCATAAGTCAAGTAATAAAAAATTTGAAAAGATTAGAGCCATGTTAAGGTGTCTGTTTCTCTTTTCAACTTGACGGATGGTGGAAGGGTGCAGAGGTGGAAGGGTACAGATAAATTCCAGCAAAAAAAAAAAATGCTGTAAGAGTCATGATTTAGATGTGAAGAAAATTAAAATGTGACATGATTTCAAGCAACTGATCAAATGTGAAAACAAGGAAAAATATCCTACTATTCCTCTACAATAGTGGAGGGGTCTGTGATATTGGAAACAGAAAGTAGGGAATAAACTCACAGTAGACTACATAACTCAGCCAAATGTTGACATAGTCATACAATTGATGACTATTGATTTTCAACACTAAAAATTAACAAAATGCAGAAAATTTATTTACTGCTCAGAACACAAATTATCAACTTTGACAAAGTAAAAGAGCCACTAATAAGTTGGGCAATGAGAGAGAGAACTCCCTAGTATCCTTTCTTACAAAGTAGAAGGGTTACCAGAGGTAGTGTTAGTTTATAAATTATGAAACAAGAAACTGAGGTTAAAGTATATTACTTAATGTTAGAAAGGTAACCACAAAAAAGGAAGCAAAAAATTATGATATAACTATATGAGGGAGAGCTGGGTTTGTAGAGTTAAATACTTGTCCATCTTGTCAGGAGGTCAACAGATAATGTCTGAAGTTGATAAAACAAGAAATGACAATTTAACCACATGATTTAAAGACATGAAGATAATCACCAGAAAAAACAAAAAAATGTAGTTAAAAGTGGTTCTCTCTAGGGGCGCCTGGGTGGCTCAGTCGTTAAGCGCCTGCCTTAGGCTCAGGTCATGATCCCAGGGTCCTGGGATCGAGCCCCACATCGGGCTCCCTGCTCAGCGGGAAGCCTGCTTCTCTCTCTCCTGCTCCCCTTGCTTGTGTTCCCTCTCTCACTGTGTCTCTGTCAAATAAATAAATAAAACCTTTAAAAAAAAAAAAAAGTGGTTCCCTCTAGGCAATGAGTCTAGGGGTGGGAAGGAATGGAGCCAAGCAATTGTTATTTTTCAATAAATGCCCTTGTGTAGGATTTTATCTCTTAAAAGATATCTTTTATCTTTTAAGAGATAAAATCCTACATGTACATGTACATGTACATGTATTACTTGACTAAAAATTAATCTTGGGGTACCTGGGTGGCTCAGTTGGTTAAAGCATCTGACTCTTGATCTCCATTCAGGTCTTGATCTCAGGGTTGTGAGTTCAAGCCCCACGATGGGCTCCATGATGGGTGTGGAGCCTACTTAGAAAATAAATAAGTAGAGGGCACCTGGGTGGCTCAGTTGGTTAAGCGACTGCCTTTGGCTCAGGTCATGATCCTGGAGTCCCGGGATCGAGTCCCACATCGGGTTCCCTGCTCAGCAGGGAGTCTGCTTCTCCCTCTGACCCTCCCCCCTCTCATGCTCTCTTTCTCTCATTCTCTCTCTCAAATCAATCAATAAATAAAATCTTTAAAAAAAAAAGAAAATAAATTTTAAAATCTTTTAAAAAAATAAAAATTAATCTTAATTCTAACCTTGTTATCGTAGATAGTATATATTTATATAAATATATAAACAATACACACACACACACCCCTCCAATTAGGAAGATGTAAGATGTGGCAGGGGACTCCTTTTCCTTCACAGTGGTAGAATTTTAACTGGGTGCATTATCTAGCCTCTCTGTAGTTATGTGTAGTCTTACAATTAAGTTCTTGTCAAGAGAACATACACAGAAATTATGTATGCAACTTCCAGATCATCCTCTTAGAAAGGAATGGATTATTTTCTCTTTCCCCATTCTTCTCCCCACTGGCCGGAATATGGAAATGATGGAGGTAAACTATCCTCAACCTTTCAGATAAGGGAAAGACTTTAGGAAGCCCAAGAGAGATGAACGCAGGTCCTCAACACTTTAGAACCACCATATTAGCTCTGAATTGTTTATGCTTGGGTTGTTACAGGAGACAGAACTTTGATTTTGTTTCAGCCATTGTTATCGTGGTCTTTGTTAGAGCAGCTGAACAGGAACCCTAATGCAGTGTATGAGGAGGAAAACAAGATCAGTCTGAAGAACGGGAATGGAGTTGGAGCGTGGAAATAGGTTGCAGAAGACCCTAAAGAGGCCTGAAAGCTGAACAAGAGGTGTTTACACTTGATACAGTAAGCAATGGGAAGCCTGGGCAGGCAAGTGACTTAACAGAAAACATTATCTTAGGAAAACTAGCATAATGTGTAGAACGGAGCTGAGGGGAGGGAAACTGAGAATGTGACAACCCATCAGACACTTGGAGGTCTATCACTCCAAGTATAGACTAAGGACCCAGGCTGGGAGAATACAGTTAACAGTGGAAGCGATGACTAGGAAAGGTATCCATAAGAACTGCTGAGTTAATGTGGTAACAGTCTGAAAGAATCAATGACTACTCCAAGATTTTTGATCCAGGAAAACAGAAGAATGGAAGCAATCCTGGCAGAAATGGAAAGGAAGAAAGCCTGTGTTGATATGAAGCACTGAACATCAGGGGGAAAAAGTAAGCTTCCATGGACTTCAAACAAGTTTCTCTAATCTTGCTACAAAGTTGCATCTCAGGGCCCGCCTGGATGGCTCAGTGGGTTAAGCATCTGCCTTTGGCGCAGGTCATGATCCTGGGGTCCTGGGATTGAGTCTCCCATCAGGCTCCTTGCTCGGCAGGGAGCCTGCTTCTCCCTCTCCCTTTGCCTTTCACCCAGTTCTCGTGCTCGCTCTCTCTCTCAAATAAATAAAATCTTAAAAAAAAGTTACATCTCAATAAAAGAAGTATTATATTACATATTACTTTATTTGACTTGAACAGTTGCTAACCATCTACTCTATATTCCTTCTCAACTATCAACATGCCAGGAAAAACAATAAGAAATGAACAAACTGGTCACCTTTACTTCCTATCTAGAATGATTAGGCATAAGAAGTAAGCAGAGCTTGAGACACTTTCAGTATAGAAAGTCTGAGAGAAATTAGTTTTAAATCCATACTATAATCAAAGAAGAATTTCACATGATGGCAAATTATGATAAAGCACATCATCTAAGTACCAGAGATCATTTAAAAATACATTTTTCTTCCTAGAGTTGTTGTACTATGTTGTACACTTGAAACTAATGTAGCACTCTGTGTCAGATAATTAAGAAAGAAAAAACACATCTCACCTTGAACTGCTCTCACTCCTAATAGATACATAAAGTTAACTATTTGTTTTGACACTATTTCTTCTCTCTTTTTTTTTTAAGATTTTATTTATTTGACAGAGAGACAGTGAAAGAGGGAAGACAAGGAGGGAGTGGGAGTGGGAGAGGGAGAAGCAGGCTTCCCACTCAGCGGGGAGCCCAATGCAGGGCAATCCCAGAACCCTGGGATCATGACCAGAGCAGAAGCAGACACTTAACGAATGAGCCACCCAGGCACCCCTCTTTTTTTTTTGACACTTTCTTAAAGGAGGATATTCCCTGGACTCCTAACCTTTAACAAACTAAAATGTTACACAGAATTCTAAAATATAGGTAACCAAATGTTAACTTCTGTGGCTCCCTCTCCTACACACACACACACACACACACACACACACACACACACTGCAGCTGATTTTACAGAATCCACGATGTAACTGAAATCAAGAATCTTGGATTTGGAAGAGTCCTTAGGAGTTTATATACAGTTAAAGCTGATGACAGATCTCTTCTATGATATCCCTTACAGAAAAATGGTCAACCGTTCTTTGCTTCCAATATTCAGTGACAGAAAATATTATTTTTCAAAGCCAACTCTTTGATTGTTAGGATAGCTTTGTGAATACTTCCTTATAATGAGCCAAGATCTGCCTTCCATTTGTCCTGGTTTGACCCTCTACTACATGACATTTCCGAAAATATTTCACCACTATTGCTCTCTTAAGCTTTCTCATTGCTAATAAAACCACCTCAATCCCATCAAATCACCATATAAAATGCTGACTCTCTCTGGTCATCTTGATCACCCTTGTCTGATAATCTGTGTTTTCACTGCTACTCATGTTGGCTAAAACTAAATGTAATACTAATAAAAATATGTGGAACAGCACAATGGACTTAAGACCACATGAAATAGAATGTAATACAATCCATCTAGATCTAGTGCTGTCCAATAGACCTAAGGATGATGGAAATGTTCTATGTCTGCACTAAAAGGTCTAGCCTCATGTGGCTATTGAGCTCTTAAATTATGGTTAGTGTGACTGAGAAACTGAATTTTAAATTTCATTTAACTTTAATCGATTTAAATTTAAGTAGACATACTGATATTAAAGCCCCCCATCATATAAATTAGATCTTACTCAATGTATTGTAAGTTTACCTATTAGTATGTACCCATAAGACTGACTTGAAACTAGTCAAAATGAGGAGGACTGGACTCTAACTGAGGTCCCAATTTCTGAAAACAATCTCTTAGGATTTTCTTAGCTGGTTATATTTGGTCCATGAACACACATAATAAAACTAATGGAATATTCTCTTTTCCACTAGTCATGCTACTAGTAGCTAAGAACTGACACTCTAAATAGCATAAGAAAATCATTCCAATTTATTTGCAGAAATAAGAATACAAAAACTACAAATTATTCTAATCCTTATTCAAATGCCTACTCAAGGTCTCCACCAAAATGTCTCCTAAGCATCTCAAATACAACATCCCCCAAAATAAACTCGTGCTCTCCACACCTCCTTGCACACCTCCTCCCCACCACCCAAAAGTCCCTGCTGCTCACTCACTTATTGTTTCCAACTCAGAAAATGGCAAATCATTTTAAATGCCCAGGCCCAAAACCTTGCATTCATATCCTTGACTCCAATCTTTCTCCCACACCCCAAATCCAAATCTAGCAACATACAATTTTTTCTGCTTGGAATGCCTTTCCCCCAGCTCTATCTGCATAGTTAGAATTTCTTCTCATCCACCAACTCTTTGCTCAAGTGACACCTTAGTGAGGCCTTCCCTCCCACAACTGCAAACCTAGTATCCCACACTCCCAAATCTCCTTCCCTACTTTGTGACTTATCATGTGACATACTAGGTATTGTACTTGTCTGCTCCCGTTAGAAGTAATCTATAAAAGAGAATATTCGTTTTGTTCAGTTTGGCATACAGAAGATAGTTAAATATCAGTTAACTGACAAATCCTGTAAACATTATAATATATGCAAAATGACACAATCAAGGATGCAAAGTGAAAATAACTGATATTATCAGAGCACTGGATTGAATTTTTTCTAACAAATAAAAATAGGTAAAAAAAAAAAAAAATGTTTTAAGTGGCCAGTATAGCATCTGAAGTCTCTCAGTTAAGAGTTAACCTTCCACAAATGCTCAGGTTTAGCGCCCCCTGCTCTAGGAGACCACCTTTCTCAACCTCATCTACTCCTGCCCCTATCTTTTCCTATTTTTACCATGGCTTGATAGTATTCCAATAAAAGTAGAAAATAAATTCTAATATAAACATTACTTAAATTGTCACATTTCCTGGATTAAGCAGGCTCATAGTTGTTTTAAGTTAATTTGTTTTAAGAGCGCATTATCAGCCTGTAATTATAAAATAACTATATTCTTCATTTCTATAGACCTGCATTGTCCAATATGGTAGCCATTAGCCACATGTGGCTATTTAAGTTAAATAAATAAAAATCCAGTTCCTCAGTTGTGTTAACCACATTTCAAATGCTGAATGCCACATGTAGCTAGTGGCTACCAAATTGAACAGGACAGACACACAGATTACAGAGAGTTCTATTGGGCAGGATTGTTACATTTTTTTCTTAAAACTTTATTCTAAAGCATAAAACTGATTCAGCTGAAACACTGGTAGAGTTTAACCTCATAATTTTCAATTCTCTGTATCAGTGATTCTCCCATCCAAGTACTAACCAGGCCCGACCCTGCTTAGCTTCCGAGATCAGACGAGATCGGGCATGTTCAGGGTGGTATGGCCGTAGACTCTGTATCAGTGATTCTCAAAGTGGTGGCCAGACCACTAGCTGCACTACTTAGGAACTTGTTAAAAATACAAATTCCTGGGGTACCTGGCTGGCTCAGTCTGTCAGTCTGTGGAGCATGTGACTCTTGATCTCAGGGTAAGTTCAAACCCCACATTGGGCGTAGAGCCTACTTAAAAAGAATAAATAAATGTATTTATTAAAAAAAATACAGGGGCGCCTGGGTGGCTCGGTTGGTTAAGCGACTGCCTTCGGCTCAGGTCGTGAGCCTGGGGTCCTGGGATTGAGTCCCGCATCAGGCTCCCCCTGCTCTGTGGGGAGCCTGCTTCTCCCTCTGCCTCTGCCTGCCACTCCCCCTGCTTGTGCCCTCTCTCTCTCTGTCAAATAAATAAATAAAATCTTTAAAAAAAAATACAAATTCTTGAGCCACAGCAATCTGTTTTAACTAGCTCTCCAGGGGATCCAGGAGATTCTGAATCATGCTCAAGTTTTAGACCACTGTTCTAAGTTACTTAAGAGTGGCTGTTGGGGCACCTGGGTGGCTTAGTCTGTTAAGCATCTGCCTTCAGCTCAGGTCATGATCCCAGGGTCCTAGGATTGAGTCCCATGTCAGGTTCCCTGCTCAGTGGGGAGTCTGCTCCTCCTTCTCCCTCTTCTCCTCCTCTCTCTCTCTCTCTCTTGCTCGCACGAGTGTTCTCTCTCTCTCAACTAAATCAATAAAATCTTAAAAAAAAAAGTGGTTGTCATCATAAGCTATGAAATACTGAGACATACCATTACATTCTACAATATTCCATAAATGATATATCAACTATGAAATCATATACAACCATATTTCTATTATGACATCTTATAAAAGGAAAACTCAGTAGATATTTTCAATAAAATTATAATAATATTACAACTAAAGCAATCGTGAACTTCATTTCTTTTAAAAAATATACAACTGTAATTTGCTTCCTCTTCCAATTTGCAGATCCTTTTTCACTTCAACATCAACATAGCACATTTTTTTAAGTTCTTTATTTTAATTTCAGTATAGTTAACAGTATAGTGTTATATTAGTTTGAGGTATACAATAGAGTGATTCAACAACATAATCCAACTTTAATCTTTTTCTAAAGATTCAACTAGAAGCCTTTAAGAACACACAACAATGGAATAACTAGGAAAAGGGAGAAATTTTCAAATTTTGTGCCAACTGAAATTCTCACAAGAAAATACTACTTTTATAATAAACTAATAAGTAAAAATGAAATCTATTAGCTAGAATTCGGCAAGAAGTTGAAACTAACATTGCACAAGTGTTACAACAGGCTAAACAATTTGAGTACTCTAATTTCCTACTACACATCACAGATACAGTATAAGATTAAATATGTGCAATACTGACATCCATGTATGTTAAATATTTGTTATTAAATTTTCTGATAGAAAAACATCCTTAGACCTTTCAGCTAGGAAAAATAACACTGCAATAAAATGGTTATAAAACCACTGGGGAAAGAGCTAGTCTTGACTTACTACCAGTTTGACCCAAAAAGGAGAGTCATTAAGAGCCTGATTACAAATTTCTGCCATCGGCTAGTGCCTTCTGTGATAACTTACCAGCAGAAAATTACTTAGTCACAATTTGTGCATAGAATGTTTTGGATATGTACACTAAAATAGCAGGCACTAGATCATTTTAAGAAATGTTATTAAAATATTTACCACATATTGAGCTTATCTGTAATCCATGGGAACCTAAATCAGACTAAAAAATACTGTCTCAGCATATAAATGTCCACTTCCACTCAAATATCCTCCCATAAAGTGAACATTGGCAATGCTTGACAGAATCTTGAAATCTAAACATTCTTCATTACTAAATGCAAAGGATAATTACAAAATTTTTAAATACTGTAATAAAAAAAGTCAAATGACTAATACTACGTACTAACCATGTGCCATTTCTCTCACTCATCTTGCTATTTCTAGCACAGATCCAAGCATATAATGTATATTTAATTGCATTCACGAAAAAAGGAATGAGAATTAAGTTTGAGAGAATTCAAAGACAAAAAAAAAAAGTCCTAGCCCTCAAGGAAGTTACAAATCGAATTAGGAAACCTGATAAATACAAGAAAAGCTAAATAACATATGACAATTAAAAACACCACGTGGCAGGATACGATTATTTGCAAAGCTGGTGGCAAACAATGCTATAAATTCCGACTAGAATGAAGGTATTACGGACAGCGATCCTTCTGGTCTCCCGACCGGACAGCAACACTATATTTCCATTTAACAAAAGAAAGTAACAGCACTCACCCCACCCTAAAATTATCATAAAAGGAAGGAATACAAGAACTAAAGAAAATGATATAAAGAAACCGCCTTGTAAAAAAGTTAGAACATTCCACATACACAATCATTTGTTGGATCCCAGGACCTCTAAAAGCTCCTGAAACACAAGTCTCTCAGAAACAGCATCCTCTGATTATTTCTTCCTCCGCCCCCCACGAAGATTTCCACTGGACAGCCGCCCCAGAAATTTCTCCCAGCATCCGCAATGACAATACTCTCATCTTTCCCTCCCTCCCCTCGCCTGTATCAGACGGTGGCATCTCTCTCCAGAGGAAAAAACGGAGGGCGGGGGAGGCTGTATAGGACAGAGAGAATGCTTGCAGTGAGGCCGATTATTAAGGAGAAGGAAGGCGAGACGACGCGGAGGTCAAGGGTGGGGTCCCCTCAGATCCAGCCCAGCCTCTAGGCCAGGTCAACATCTCCCCACCCTTAGGGCACGCCCCTCGCCCGCCAGACCCGAACGAGCAGGCAGCGGACTCGAGTGACATCCCCACCACCTGTGCCGCAACCCCTCCCCCAGGCCCGTGGGGAGACGCCTGCCCCTGCCTCATCAAGAGCAGCCCATGGCTCTTTCTCTACCCTTCCAGTCCACGTCGCCGATGAGTGACAGGTCCCCGGGGGAGGCGATAGCAAGCGCACGCCGCTCGACACTGCTGGTGCAACACTGCACCGTACCCTCCAGCCGGCACGGGGCCGGGGCGTAGACAGAGCGTTCCGGGCGGCCCAGGGAGACCCAGTCCAGGCCTAGCCTGGCCCAGTTGCCCCACATTGGGCGGGGGTGGCACTTACTGCGGAGATTGTGGATTAGCTCCGAGTGGCTGGCGCCGCCGGATTTCCAGGCCATCGCTAAGCACACCCGGAGCAGGTACAGAACCACCTTCAGCGCGGCGACGGTGCCCAGCAGCTTCCCCTAGAGTGAGACCACCTCCCACACGGTCACCGCCCCGCTCGCGTCCCCGCTGTAGTCTCCGCTGTGACTGCTGTCGCCGCCGGTGCCGCCACTGCGCGCTCCCGGCATCCCCCGCGGCACGCATGCGCTCTGTGACGCTGCGCGGCCTCGGGTGCGGCGGGGTGGGGCCGCGGGCAGGGGTGGCCGCGTGCCCCACTGCCTGCGCCTGTGGCTGCTGCGGCTGCTGCGGACGGGCTGGGAGCCCGGGCTGAGTCAGCGCTGCTGCCGCCGCCGCGTGCCCCCTCTCTGAGAATTCGGGCTGCGCACCGCCAACTTGCTGAGTTCGCCCTGCGGCCAGGCGGGGTGGGCCCCGGCGTGGTCGGTCGCGTGCCTGGCTGCGGCCTTGGTCACCGAGCGCGGTGGCACGACGGCGGGACCCATTCGTGCCGTCGCGTCTGCCCGATCCGGTTACGCCGCTGCCGGTAGCTCGGTAGTCGCAGCTGAGTCAGCTGTTGCGAGCCGCGGGTCTGCTCCTATAGCTGTCCAGATTGTTAGACGGTGGGCTTCCTCCGTATTCCTCACCCAACCCAGTTGTCTAATATTTAGGTCTGTTCGAGTCGGAGCTCCTTATGGTGGAGCCTGAATAATCTTAATAGACCCGGAGGGCAAAGGCCCTCTCTCACCCGAGTACTCGAGCCTGTAGCTTTGTGACAAGTACATCGGTGTTTGGTTAGCAGAGACCTTAGGACCCTGGTTTGTTCTCAACTCTAAAGCACATACTCAAGAGAGTGGAAGAACACCATAACGGGGGGGCGGGGGCGGTGGAGCGTGGGAATGCTTTGCTCCTGCAAACAATGCAATCGGCTAAAATTACCACAGTATCTAATGAAGAATGTGTTATTTTCCCAACAAAAGTATGCATTTTCAGCTAATTAATCCCCACAAATTCCATCGTTAGACTGGACACCAGCTTTATCGCTACCAGCCCTGCAAGACAATGAGTTCCGGAAGCTGACAGGGAACATTGCCCGGCACATCCAACTTGCTGCCTCCTAATCAGGACTGAGACTGACAGAATCCAGTCATCATTTAGTCCAATAAACTTTTAAGAAAGGAAACAAAGCAATGTCAAGACCTCTACGCTACTGCATGAGCAGTGATTTTCAAATTCCAATTCTCGTCAGATTTTGTCAAATGTAACAGCCTCTACTACCACTCCGAAATATACTTGTACATTACCTGTTTTCTGGGATTCTGTGACATAAATGAAACCACACTCAAGAAGGTGTTCTTTATGTGACTGACGAACTGCCTACTGCCCTAAGGAAGCACCTCAGTGTTCTTTAATATTAGGAATAAAATTGTCAGTTTGGGACTCTACTAGTTTTCTATCTTATCTCTGAAGTCTCCTAATATTCTAGTTAAAAGAACAAAACCAGTCTATTCTCCACAAGAGCCTGGTAAGTCTCTTTATAGCTGACCTAGATGAATTGCATCTACATGTGGTGCTTCCATAAGCTGTGGCTGTGAAATAGGACTACTAATATCCGTTAAAAAGATATCACGGTTCCTTTTAAAGAAACAACCAACACACAGTTATGAATGTATTATAAAGGAGATTTAAAAAAATGATACCTTGGGCGCCTGGGTGGCTCAGTTGGTTAAGCGACTGCCTTCGGCTCAGGTCATGATCCTGGAGTCCTGGGATCCAGTCCCGCATCGGGCTCCCCGCTCAGCGGAGAGTCTGCTTCTCCCTCTGACCCTCTTCCTTCTCGTGCTCTGTATCTCTCATTCTCTCTCTCTCTAATAAATAAATAAAATCTTAAAAAAAAAATTTAAAAAATGATACCTTTTGTATGCAATAGGATTTAAATTCTAATTGGGGAGATCTGCATTAAAAGAAAACAGGCAGCAGAGGGCAAAATATAAGTACTATTCTGGTCTGAATGTCAAGTGCTATACTTATTTAGATCATCATGGGCTGGAGTAATCAGGAAAAGATAGGGGAAGGAACTGGTCCTTGAAGGATGACCAGGATTCTAAGAAGTAGAAAGGAATAAGGATATTGTAGGTAATTCAAAGCACAGAAGCAGGAACCTAGAGCACTAATTCCTAGGCTGTCGACGTTACATATCAAACTCCTTAATTACATACATAAATGAATTGAGAAAGGTTACATAGCTAGACAGTGGAGTCAAAACTAGAATTGGAGTTTTTAGAATTCCAACTCCAGGGGCGCCTGGGTGGCTCAGTTGGTTAAGCGACTGCCTTCGGCTCAGGTCATGAACCTGGAGTCCTGGGATCGAGTCCTGGGATCGAGTCCCGCATCGGGCTCCCTGCTCGGCAGGGAGTCTGCTTCTCCCTCTGACCCTCTTCTCTCTCTCTCTCATTCTCTCTCTCAAATAAATAAATAAAATCTTAAAAAAAAAAAAAGAATTCCAACTCCAAGCTCTGACAGTGTGTATTAACAACTTCGAAACAAAGTATTTGTTTGAGAGACAAAGAGGGAGACCTTTAGAATAAGTTTGTGCAGTAATGAAGGTACTTCTATAAGAATTGAAGGATTTTCAGTATTTTCAATGGGTGTTGAGATACAAAACTGAATGCTTGGGTGTAGCTACTAGGTGGTTTCTCTTGCATTGATTTTGTTTTGGTTTTGCTCTTAAATTTTTCTTACATTGCACAATTATTGCACAAATGCACCGTTTCAGTGTTCCTATACTAACTTTGAGGACTCTGTTCAAAGCCACCTCGGTGAGGAAGGGCGCTCCAACTTCCTCCTGCTTGGGGGTTGTTGGTACCCGCATTGCCGAAGGACGAGAATTGGCTCTCCGCAGCCACCGTCCGCCTTGTAACGTCCAGCCCAATCAGACTCCGCGGGAAGGGGCGGGACTCGGAGGCGCGCGCAGTGCTTCCTGCTGTAACTGTAGGGGTCGCTTTTGCCATGGAGGATATTTATGCTAAGTTTGTGTCTCAGAAAATCAGCAAAACCCGCTGGCGACCGGTACCTCCGGGGAGCCTGCAGACCGCGGATACCTTCGCTGCGGGCTCTTGGGACAATGAGGTACCTCCGCTCCCGGGCGGGAACCTCCTGCTTCCTCTCTTTCTCCCGGAACTGCGCCGCTGGGGGTCAGCGCGCGAACTCTCGCCTTCTAGCTCCTCTCGCCGTCTCCGTCCCCCAAGTTCCCATCTCAGGTTCGGTTGTCCGGTACCTCAGAGCCATCGATGATGTGCCTGAGCCTCGAATCTCCTATTTTAAACTATCACCTTCCATTTATCTGAGATGCTTTTAAAGCAAGGTTGTTTGAAGGCAATACAGATTTTAATGTTCAAGAGTTTGATGTATATTTCATCTCAAGAGAAAACTTTCTGCTTTACAGGAAAATTATGTTTCACTGTGGTCTATTGGAGATTTTGGGAACTTGGACTCTGATGGAGGGTTTGAAGGAGACCATCAGTTACTGTGTGATATCAGACACCATGGCGATGTAATGGATTTACAGGTAAGTCTGTGTAACTTCCAAAAGCTAATTTTTTAAAAACTGAGATATATTTAGAGATGCAAAGGACCTTAGATTTTGTCTAGTCTTATTCCAGGTTTACAGGAAACTGAGTTCCCTATAGGTTATGATTTGCTAATATTAATTATATAGCCACTCAATGGCAGAATCAGAACTGGGGAAGGGGATGTGAATTTAATCACAGTTTTTTAAATCCTGATTTGTTTGTTTAATTAGTTGGCCATCTGTGTGCCAAACACCATTTGGGGGGCTTTACAAAAGTCTAATATTTTTATCACGTGCTTGTGAATCAGGTGTTTTATGTCACCATGGGACAAATACTATGCAAGGCACTTTACATGGTTTTGCTTTATAAATTCTTATAACAGCCCCCTAAGTGGGGATTAGTTCTTCCATTTTAAAAAATTTACCAAGGCTTAGAGAACTTAACTTGGTTAATGTCTCAAAGCCAATAAAATTGGGGGAAATGGAATTAAGTTTTCAAATCCTGGTCTGTAGGACTTCAAAGTCCCTGCCTTTTCTTCTATAGGAAGCTGCCTAACCCTGGGAATGATTATTTTCTAAACCTCTATGGTGCTAGTCCAAAATTAAGCCAGTTCTAGGTGAAGGAGTTGAGGGGGGAAAAATTTATTGTTCATAAAAATCCTTTCATTTGTGTAGTGGTTTTGACTTTTCAGATCCATCATCACGTTTTATTTGCTTAGCGTTTATAGGCTTTTTGCATTTTAAAAATTGTTACACTACTAATTGAGTTAAACAAATGGGTTTCCTTCCTATTGGTATTTCTGAATCCATAACAGGCAAGAATTTTCTCTTTAGTTTTTTGACCAGGAAAGAATTGTAGCTGCTTCATCAACAGGATGTGTAACAGTTTTCCTTCACCATCCAAATAACCAGGTAAAGAATTTTTGCTTGAAAATTGAATTTATATTTTAATTATTTTTAAGGAGGCCTAAACTAGACTATATATAATAAATGACACAGATAAGTTTCATATTCTCAAAATATGGAGGGGAAAATATATTACCTATCTTTTAGTAGATTAATTCTCAAACCAGGTTTGTGTGAGCGTTTATTGAAATTAGAAATCTCTTAAAGTCTGTTGGTCCAGAGCTATCAATATGGTTTTTCTGGCAAGTAATTTTCCTGTAATTTTCTCTTTTAAGTTACTATTCTGATCTTTCAAAGGAAGAGTACCTTCTAGCTTGGGTTATGAGAGAGAACAGGGACAGCTACTTTGCTTCTGTGGCTAGAACCTAGGTTTTAATTATAAGAGAGGATGTACTATATGAAGACTTGACATTTTTTCTTTTCTTTAAAGATTTTATTTATTTGACAGAGAGAGAGAGAGCGAGAGCAGGAACACAAGCAGGGGGAGCGGGAGTGGGAGGAGCAGGCTTCCCGTGGAGCAGAGAGCCCGATGCGAGACTCGATCCCAGGACCCTGGGATCATGACCTGAGCCGAAGGCAGGCGCTTAATGACTGAGCCACCCAGGCGCCCCAAGACTTGACATTTTTCAGTGCCTTTCTTGTGTATTAAAAGCCTGAGTGCTGACCTTCATAATGGTAGGGCAGTCCTTTAAAATAGCCCCATTTGTAGTAACAGTTTTAAGTTGCTGGAAGAGAGTGCTTATTTAGATTTTCAGGCTAATAAAGGTCATCTTCCTAATAGACATGCTAGTAAATATAAGACCCAGATCTTCCTACGTATTTCTCTTAATGGTTTCAGTTAGAAAACACTAGAGATTTATTTCTTAGATGTAGGCTAATTCCCTTAAGAATTTAGAGTTGTGAGGCATGTGGGTGGCTCAGTCATTAAGCGTCTTCCTTCAGCTTGGGTCATGATGATCCCAAGGTCCTGGGATCGAGCCCCACATTGGGCTCCCTGCTCCACAGGAGGCCTGCTTCTCCCTCTCCCACTCCCCCCACCCCTGCTTGTGTTCCCTCTCTCGCTGTGTCTCTCTCTGTCAAATAAATAAAATCTTTAAAAAAAAATTTAGAGTTGCTTTTAGGGACTCCTGGGTAGCTCAGTCAGTTAAGTATCTTTGGCTCAGGTCTTGTTCCCAGGGTCCTGGGATCTAGTTCCACATCAGGCTCCTTGCTCAGCGGGGAGCCTGCTTCTCCCTCTGCTTGTGCTCGCTCGCATGCGTGCTCATGCTCTCTCTCTGACAAATAAATAACATCTTTAAAAAAAAAAAAAGAGGGGCGCCTAGGTGGCTCAGTTGGTTAAACGACTGCCCTTGGCTCAGGTCATGATCCTGGAGTCCTGGGATTGAGTTCCACATCAGGCTCCCTGCTCAGCAGGGAGTCTGCTTCTCCCTCTGACACTCCCATTCCCCCCTCTCATGTGCTCTCTCTCTCTCTCTCTCTCTCATTCTCTCTTTCAAATAAATAAAATCTTTAAAAATAAAAATAAAGAATTTAGAGTTGCTTTTGAACACACAACTATCTGTTACCTAAACCATTTCTTTGAGATAAGTTTGAGATATTATTGAAAAGCATTTTTTTAGTCTAATCCAGTGTATACAGAACTTTGATGGAAGTAGTTTCTAGGCTTTAGTGCCCAGAAATACGAAGGCAAAAGGAGAGAGTTATTCTTTTTCTAGGAGGGTATGAGACAGAATTTTAAAATACTCTTTATTCAGGGAAAAGTGCTAGTTTTTAGGGCTTTGCTTTGATTCATCATACTCTTATTTCTGACTCCTAGACTCTGTCGGTCAGCCAGCAGTGGACAACCGCTCACTACCACACGGGTCCGGGCAGTCCTTCCTGCAGCAGTGCACCGTGCACAGGTGTCGTGTGCAGTAACCCAGAAATTGTCACCGTCGGAGAAGATGGTCGGATCAATCTCTTCAGAGTCGATCACAAGGAGGCGGTGAGAACCATAGGTAAGAAAAATCATACTTCTTTTCTTATCACATAATAATTGAGCACCTACCATGTGCTAAGCAGACCCAATGCTAAGTGTTTGAGGGATGTAAAAATATACAGAGTAGGATCCCTTTATAAGACAGTAGGTCGATAAGGCATGTATGAATGACTACGCAGGAGAAACTGTTTTGGGTTTTTTTTGGGGGGAGTGTTTTGTTTGTTTGTTTTGGTTTTGGTTTTTTTTTTTGGCTGGTGAGGATTATCAAAGAATTGAGGAGCAAGTGGCAATTGATTTAATCTAGGTTCTAGACCATAAATAATACTAAATGATGGCATACCAAACAAGGGGAATAACATGGAGGCAGGATAAGTCCATTTAGAGAATGACAAAAAGTGTAGTTTTCCATACTTATGTAGGAGAGGTGACAGATAAAGCAAGAGAAGTAAATTGGGGCCAGGTTGTGAAGAGTCTAATGCATAGCTACAGAGGTTACATTTTGTTAGTTGGGCCACTAAGAAGCCATTGAATCTTTTCGAGCAAGGGGATGATACACTCCCTGTCATGCTTTAGAAGGATTATTCTAGTCTAGTAGTTCGCAACTATGCTTTCCAGCCTGACAATAGTTTTAACAACCTACTACCCTAGACCTGAATCAGAACCTCTGTGCATTCAGCCCATGAATCAGTTTTTTTCTTGTTACTTTTTTTTAGTTCTGAAGAATGCTTGTTTAACCGTTAAGGACCATTGCCTGGAGTTTGGAGGACTGTCACAAAACAAAAGTTTAGAAGTATATGTTAAACTATGTGGTCTAGGGGCGCCTGGTGGTTCAGTCAGTTAAGCATCTGTCTTTGGCTCAGGTCATGATCCCCGGGTCCTGGGATCAAGCCCCACGTCGTGCTCCCTGCTCAGCTGGGAGCCTGATTCTCCCTCTCCCACTCCCCCTCTCTCTATCTTTCTCTGTGTGTCAAATAAATAAATAAAATCTTAAAAAAAATTATGTGGTATAACTTAAACACTTTAGGAAAAGGTAAAGGACTGGTATATGCCAGTCCGGAAGGACTTCATGGAGAAGAGAGTTAATGAGGCTGAAGATGAAGGGATTTTTTTTTTTTTAAGGTTTTTTTATTTTATTTATTTTTTAAGATTCCACTTATTTATCTGAGAGAGAGAGGGAGAGGAGCATGAGAGAGAGAGAGCGAGAAGAGAGAGAGAGAGAGTGAGCACCAGCCAGGGGGGAGAGGGAGAGGGAGAAGCAGGCTCCCCACTGACCCTGGAGCCTGACGTGGGGCTTGATCCCAGGACCCTGGGATCATGACCTTAGCCAAAAGCAGATGCTTAACTGACTGAGCCACCCAGGCACCCCTTAAGATTTTATTTTTAAGTAATCTCTAGACCCAACATGGGGCTTGAACTTACAGCCCTGAGATGAAGAGTTGCACGCTCTACCAACTGAGCCAACCAGGCGACCCTAAAGATGAATAGATTTGAGATGAGTCAGCCAAATGATACAAGTTCGGAATGAGCTCTGTAGGAAGCACTGGGGTTTGGAGGTTCTGGGTTAAGCACTAGTGGGAGATACAAAATTGGATATGGAGAATTTGAATAGCTATATCAGCATTGGAGGGTAACAATCTTAGGTGGAAATAGAGAAATACATGAAAACTCTGCCCTCGGTTTGGAAAACAGTCAGATGTTCTGTAAGTAATATATTTCTATCAAAGAAGAGTCCGTTTTAACATATATATTACTGTGCATTTTTCTATAGAAATTAGACTGTGACTTATTTAAAAGTTCACTTGTAATATTTCAATCAATAGAAGGAATGCGATTTAAGAATTTTGTGGAGAAGCAGGACTTATTAACGCGCACGACTGTTTTCTTAATTTGTAGACAATGCAGATAGCAGTACACTCCATGCTGTAACCTTCCTTCGAACTCCTGAGATTCTTACAGTAAATTCAATTGGGCAATTAAAAATATGGGATTTCAGAAAACAAGGAAATGAGCCCTCTCAGATATTATCACTGTAAGTTTTCGTTTGTAATTTCAGTAGCATAATGCAAAATTAATTTGTTCGATTGTTTATAGCAACTGACTTTAAACCATACTGTATTTTAATTGCATTTGAAGAGAATGATCCCTGATTAAATTTGGTAAAGCAAGTGTAATTTGATGGTTTTGGTACTGCTGTGCTGCATTTAGTAAATATTTGTCATATTGATTCAGAGCCTTTATCTCTTTGAAGTTTATATTATTTAGTGGGGAATTTATTTTTGCTCGGCAAAGGATTCTACTGATAGGTACAATGCATTCCAGATGTGATTGAGTTAAAAATACAGTCTGAGGAGCACCTGGGTGGCTTAGTCGTTAGCCTTCGGCTCAGGTCATGATCCCAGGGTCCTCGGATTGAGTCTCGCATCGGGCTCCCTGCTCAGCAGGAAGCCTGCTTCTCCCTCTGCCACTCCCCCTGCTTGTGTTCCCTCTGTCAAAAAATAAATAAAATCTTAAAAAAAAAATACAATCTAAGATATTTTTTCTGAGCAAAAATTCCCATTCTATGTGTGCAATTTTCTTTTCCCTAATAAGAATATAGAATGTGTCAAACTGAAAAAGTAATTGTATAAATAAAATATTAAATAAGGTAAAAGTAAAGAATATGCTGCTTAGCTGTACATAATGTTTTTAAAATACCAAGAAATGGAAATATATGTTTGCATATCTTACCATCAGATTATCATGCTCCTTATGTCTCCAAATTGAAGAAGGAATAACTTTGGCTTTAATTTCATTTCAAAATTCTAATATTTAGAAATATATTTAATGCACTCAATTTTTTGACATGATTTAAGTTCAGCTAGTAGCTCCAGCCACAAAGTCATCATTTAGTTTCTAGAGTAAAACATGTTTCATGGATTATGCAAAGATAAATCCTACTTCACAACATGTTTGATGTTGTATCTCCCATAAAAGGACTGGTGACCGAGTGCCCCTCCACTGTGTTGACAGACATCCCAACCAGCAGCATGTTGTAGCTACTGGTGGCCAGGATGGAATGCTGAGTATTTGGGATGTTAGACAAGGCACTATGCCTGTGTCTCTGCTGAAGGCTCATGAAGCTGAAAGTAAGTGCTGTGGAGATACTTAAGTTTTTGTTGGGTAGTAGTATATGTTGTAAGCAGCTTTCCATAATCATAAATACGGATCATTTTACAGTAGCTTTTGGCTGAATTATATAAATGTATAATAATTAATCCCTTTTTATTTGACACTTAAGTTCTTCAGCATGTTTTGTTATTTTATTCAAAACCACAGTGATGGGCGCCTGGGTGGCTCAGTTGGTTGAGCGACTGCCTTCGGCTCAGGTCATGATCCTGGAGTCCCGGGATCGAGTCCCGCATCGGGCTCCCTGCTCGGCGAGGAGCCTGCTTCTCCCTCTGACCCTCTCCCCTCTCATGTACTCTCTCTCTCATTCTCGCTCTCTCAAATAAATAAATCTTAAAAAAAAAAAAAAACAAAACCACAGTGATTATCCTTTTATGTTCATCTTTATGGGCTTATTTTCTTAGGATAATTTTTTAGAAGTAGAATTGGTGAGCCAAAACATAAAGCTGTGATACATGTTATCAAACTGTTATACATAAAAATAATACCAGTTTATATTGCCATACTCTGTATAAGAGGAAGCCCTTTTCCCATGCAAATGCAGGCTATTGTTAATATTTACCAACCTGTGTGTTCCTCACAGAAGAATTGTACCTTTTTTTTTTTTTAAACAGGAACAGTATATATAGGATCTTGTCCCTTTTTTGTTCATCTTTTGATTTTGGTGGGGATTTTTTGACTAGACAGAAATTTTCATTTATCACCGTCTTTGATATCATGACTAAATTATAGTTTTAAATTCTGACTTAAGAGAAGTTTATGTTAAGCCTTGCTTGAATAAAAGTACAGAAGTAGAAACATACCAGTATTGTAACATCTCGATTTTAAGTTCCGTTATTACCCTGGAAAGATAAATGATTTTTAAGATTAGATTTAAGAAGCAAATAAAAGGATAGAAATTTTTTGCCTCTTCTAGTTATAACTGTACCCAAGGGGGGGGAAATAAAAAATAGGGTATGTCCTCATAGAATCTGATGTTGGCTAAGCCAGTGGTAGTAATATTACAAACTTTCAGATCTCTTCTTTCAGCCCCCTTTTTAACTGCCAGCCTGTATTGCCAAGCAATACATACAAATGTAGCAGATCATAATGTATTGTTTTGATTCATTCTGACTCTTGGCTAGAAATGAAATAAGATGTTTTAGTACAGAGGTTTGTTTTCTACTCTGAAAATAAATACTTAAGAATCTAGGTTTGTACAGTCGGCTTATGGCTCTACAGGCTATTTTCTTTCACTTTCTTTTATTGAAACAGTATGAATGTATTTTACATAGGGATTTGCCCAGAACAGGTTCTCTTGAGGAAGATGACCTTCTAATGTTTTGTGGCATGATGCTTAATTGTGGTAATTGTCAGAATGAAAATTGCCCAGTTGCAAGCGTGTGCCTTCTAGCACTTTTTATGCTATGTCCCAGGCACCTTCTATGCTGCCTCTTTAAGGTTCTAAACCAGAATCACAGAACCCTTGTTCACAGACTACCTGTTTGATTTGCGTGCTGCAGAGAACCTCCTAAGGCGTCCTGGCCAGTTATTGGCTCCCATTTGTCTATTGACACACAAAGTTTCCTTAAGGTTTAGAACTTGCAGGGTCCTCAATCCCAGACTAGCTTCTTAAAAGCCCTCCATCTGAAAATGAGTCCAGATTCTGGGAGCATTTATAGGTTTTAGTTTGCTAGGAGCTAGTTGGTATTTCTGTGATATATACCAGAGGTATCCAGAAGCCTGGCATGAAGCAAAATTGAACTGCTGCGTAGAAATTCATTTGTATGTTACTTTTATGGTATTCTCTCTGTTTTTCCAGTAATATAACCGTCATATATACTTTTTAAGGATTTCATTTATTTATTTGAGAGAGAGAGCAGAACAGAGCAAGAGAGACAACATGAGCAGTGGGAGGGGCAGAGGGAGAAGGAGAAGCAGGGCCCGATCCCAGAACCCTGGGATCATGACCTGAGCCGAAGGTAGGCGCTTAACCAGCTGAGCCACTCAGGTGCACCTAACCTTTCTTCATATGTTAATGACACAGGAATTGAAAATAAGAGAACTTACCAATTTAAAAAAAAATTTTAGGGACACCTGGGTGGCTTAGTTGGTTCAGCATCTGCCTTCAGCGCAGGTCATGGTCCCAGCGTCCTGGAATCGAGTCCGCATCAGGCTCCTTGCTCAGCAGGGAGCCTGCTTCTCCCTCTGCCTGCCGCTCCCCCTGCTTGTGTGCTCTCTCTGATAAATAAATAAATAAAATCTTAAAAGTATATATTTTAGGAATTATCCCATTGTCATATTCTTCCATAAAAAAATGTAATAGGTCAAATGACTAGCATTTATTTTCTTTTTTTTTAATTAACATAAAATGTATTATTTGTTTCTGGGGTACAGGTCTGTGATTCATCAGTCTTACACAATTGACAGTGCTCACCATAGCACATACCCTCCCCAGTGTCCACCCAGCCACCCCGTCCTTCCCACCCCTCTCCACTCCAGCAACCCTCAGTTTGTTTCCTAAGATTAAGAGTCTCTTACGTTTATCTCCCTCTCTGGTTTTGTCTTGTTTCATTTTTCCCTCCCTTTCCCTATGATCCTCTGTCTTGTTTCTCAAATTCCTCACATCAGTGAGATCATATGATAATTGTCTTTCTCTGATTGACTTATTTTGCTTAGCATAATACCCTCTAGTTCCATCCACGTCACTGCAAATGGCAAGATATCCCTTTTTTGATGGCTGCATAATATTCCATTGTGTATATATACCACATCTTCTTTATCCATTCATCTGTTGATGGACATCTAGGCTCTTTCCATAGTTTGGCTATTGTGGACATTGCTGCTATAAACTTTGGGATGCGTGTGCCCCTTCGGATCACTCCATTTGTATCTTTGGGGTAAATCCCCAGTAATGCAATTGCTGGGTCATAGGGTAGCTCTATTTTTAACTTTTTGAGGAACCTCCATACTGTTTTCCAGAGTGTCTGCACCAGCTTGCATTCCCACCAACAGTGTAAGAGGGTTCCCCTTTCTCCTCATCCCCACCAACATCTGTCATTTCCTGACTTGTTAATTTTAGCCATTCTGACTAGTGTGAGGTGGTATCTCATTGAGGTTTTGATTTGGATTTCCCTGATGCCGAGTGATGTTGAACACTTTTTCATGTGTTTGTTAGCCATTTGGATGTCTTCTTTGCAGAAATGTCTGTTCATGTCTTCTGCTCATTTCTTGATTGGATTATTTGTTCTTTGGGTGTTGAGTTTGATAAGTTCTTTATAGATTCTGGTAGCATTTATTTTCATTCACTTGCTAGCACAATACACAAGTAGATTTATTTGGCTTCTTTATCCTATCTATGTGTTATAGCCATTTGGAGAATTATATCTTTTCTTTAATTCTGAAGCCTTTGATTTTTATCACAGACTTGGGGTTTGAAGGTGTGTGATTGAGGTTAATGGAATATGATGCCTAGAGATAGGGTCTTAAAGTGTGTTCAACTTTTCTGCACAGGAATTAGCTTCTTCGTTCTTACCTTTTAGTGTGGGAAGTGCACTTTCACCCGTCCAACCCAGATCATCTATTTACTTGTTCTGAGGATGGATCCCTCTGGCATTGGGATGCCTCCACAGACGTACCTGAAAAATCATCACTGTTTAACCAAGGTAAAAGGATTTAATGAAGGTTCTTATGTGTAATTTTGTTATAGTTTTAAATACCACATTAGAAATTCTCGTATTTTTCACATTAAAGAATGATAGAATGTTTCCATTCTCCTGCCTCAGGGTAAATTCTAGTATCATAGGGCTTGAAATCTGTCAGCTGCTTACTACTGTGATGCTGACGACTACAAATGCCATAAGCTGGCTAATTTCGCACAGCCAGGGTTCTTCATGCTACATTTCCGAGACTTTCCATTCAAGAATCACCGGAAGGACGGTTAAAATCTCCTGCTTTGCTTGAAGAATTCAAGTTTGATATCCATAATATCCTATGGGAATTTGAGGATTTAATATCACTGAATAAGCCTTTGGTCAAAAATGGTGATGTGTGATAATGGAGTCATCACCCTGTTTTCTGAGAATTAAGTTTCAATTCTAGCCTTTTTAAAATATCAACAGAATTTCAGATGTTTACTAACGTAATATTAGTCTTGAAAGATGTGTTCCCCCTTTTTTTCTTGCAGGAGGAAGAAATAGTACTTTTTTGTCTCACAGCATTAGTAACCAGGCTAATGTTCACCAGTCTCTTATAAGCTCCTGGCTCAGCACTGATCCTGCAAAAGACCGTATTGAAATCACAAGCTTGCTTCCCAGCAGGACTTTGTCTGTGAACAGTTTGGATGTTTTAGGTCCTTGTCTTGTTTGTGGAACTGATTCAGAAGCCATTTATGTTACTAGACAGCTTTTCTCATGAAAATACTGTAATTACAAGATTTCAGGTAAAGCATATTGTTAGCGTTTCAAAGTACAACTTCTATGCAGATTTTTATTATTGGAAAATGTGAAATTTGCAGAGGAAGCTTCAGTAAACTATTGATAATATCGATGCCCTGTTTTGACTTTTGTCAGTTGATGGTGTCATAGTTGCAGAGTCAGAGAGATGACTGATGGCAAGAGAATTGGAATCTGTGGAAGACTAGCAGAGGGATCCTTTTGCTCATGTATACACTGCCTTCAAACAGGCTATTCTGTAGAACCTGCTGTAGCTCATGGAACCTGTTCTTCATTTTTGATGTTATGGAACTTAATATTCTCAAACCACCAACAGGTTCCTATTCTTTTTATAGACACTGTGGGAGATAATTACCCCTCCCTGGTGGCCCTGGCCAGTGTTAATGTTTATCCTTTTTATTGTAGATATTTTCTTCAATCTTTCCACATTTTATTTCCTTAATAAGTTTAATAAACTTCATAAAGAATTGAGTAGAGCAAAGATGACAGGTTTTTGTAGTGTTTCCATTTTTTTTTAAAGGTTTTGTTAAAGGAAAGTATTTTGACAGATTCCTCTGTTAGAGTAGGTTTGAACAGAACTCTTTCAGCTGCTGAGACCCAACTTCATTTTTCTTGAAAAAGGAAAAGTACATTTTTCCTAAGGATTTTTGCTTTTATTTAGTTTTACAACATAGTTCAAAATTGCTGAACTGGACATTGTGCAATAAAATAGAATTTGATATTGATAACTGAGCTGACTTCCAAACTAAAATTTGATAGATAACATGTATGAGACTAGGATGATGATGTGGTAAGAGTAAAGAATATTTTGTCCTTGTCTACAATGTTTTTTTTTTATGTTATGTTAATCACCATACATTCCATCATTAGTTTTTGATGTAGTGTTCCATGATTCATTGTTTGTGCATAACACCCGGTGCTCCACGCAGAACGTGCCCTCTTTAATACCCATTGCCAGGGTAACCCATCCTCCCCCCCTCCTCCCTTGTCTAGATTGTTAATGATAATCTAACATGTAGGTGTTTTCTTTTGTTTGTTTTTGAGTGTAGTTGACATAATGTTACATTAGTTTCAGGTTAATGTGTAGTGCTTAAAAACAATTTTGTGACATTGTCTTTCCAAAGTTTGTTAAGTGTGTTATTGAACGTGAAGACCTTAATGACAAATCACTGTTATATGAATGCTCCTAAAGCATGTATTCATTTACTTTATAATTCCAATGATAGTAATTATGGTAAAGTTTTGTTTTTCTGTCCTAATAAATACTTTCAATTCTTTTATGCCACCTTACCTCGGGGGGTTTTTTGTTTGGGGTTTTTGTCAACATTTTTGAATGGAATACATATATGCAATCTGCTTTTTTATATAAATTTGACCCAGAAATATTTGATAAAATTAGTAACTTGAATTATAAAGAATCAGAGGAGGAAAGAAAATGTTGCCAATGGAATTTTTAATCTGTTTATAGTTTTATTGCTGAGACTAATTTTTAAGACTTTGTTATTACAAAAGTAATGTTACAGAAAAAAAGTCAAAAGAAATTTTTAAGTACTTATATCAGACAATTAATAGTCTTTTCATTCCCTTTTTATCCATCAATGTGTGTATAATTTATTAAAATGAAATATATCATGTTATATTTATGAATATACATTCCCCAGGAGTAATCACATGGTTTCCATAGTAAAAACATAGCTATTAATTTTCGTTTGACTTATTTCCCTTTATATGAATCTCTTGCTGCAGCCTAAGCTTCAGTGTACCTTTCTTTACTTCCCAGGCATACTCCCATTCCATTCAGCAGACTAACATCCTTGCTCTGAGTGGACCCTGAGTTGATCTGACTCCTAGAAGAGTAGCTCCTGGGGGGCACATTTTTCATGCACAGTGAGTGGCAAACTTGTGCCTCTGCTTTCATCTACATTATATGCTGCTGTAAAAAGTTTGAAGGATTCATATATGTTCTTAGCTCCCTTCTCAGGTTCCAGCAGCAATACATACAATTTCCCTGGGTTGTTATAGTAAATAATTGGTAGACGGAGGGAGCCATATGTGTAGGCTTAGAATACTAACTTGGGCTGCAAAAAGTTTCAAGTTTGAAGCTTTGCTTTGCTTTAAGAGTATTTGTAACCATGAGTAAAAGTACATTTGGATAGTGTTACATTTCTTATCAGTTGGTGAATTCTGCCAGATTTAATAAGAAACATAAGCTTTCTGGAGTATAAATAAAAAACCCTGGTTTATAAATTTGTTCATTATCACTGCCTTTATTCATGAAACTATCATATAGTTTCTTTGAGGGCTGCAGGATCACAGAGGTAGAAGGTACCTTGGAGAGCATCTCTAACCCAAATTTAACCATCACTTCCACAGCATTCCCAACAAATTATCATCCAACCTGTACTTGAAAGTATACTGTTATCAAGTTTCCCATTTCCCAGTGCAGCTTCCCCTCACTTGGACAGCTCTTACTGATACAGCATTATGGCAGGGTTTTAGTGTATGAATGGAATCTAAAACAGTCCTGTAAAACAAAAAGTAAAATCATATTTTTGTGGGTTAATGAAATGATCATGTGAACCTACTGCGAGACAGCCAGTCACTAATCAGTTTACTGAATTTACATTATGTTGGGGTGCTTTACTATAAGGTTTTACTAAATAAATTAATTTTCATATACTGAACTGAAATTTGCTTTCATTTGTCTTCCTTGGGAGCCACAAAAAAATCCTTCATCACATATCCAAATATTCAAAACTATGTATCATAGCTTTTTGGAGTAAACTTTTTAAAATCCCTTCAATGGTTTCTAATGGGCAAAGTTCTCTCTGCATTGTTTCTTGCCCTTCTTGGCTAAATTCCAAAACTTCCAAACTCCTTTTAGTTGTCATTTTCTCCAGGAAGCCTTTCCTGGCCTCTGCCAATTTGCCTAAATTGTACTCTGCTTTAAAAGCCCATTGTGCTGTGCTTACAGCTGTATTAAGCAGCCTGTCTCTACTGGACCACACAAACAAGGCCCATACCTTAGTGTTGTATTAATAATGTTTAATATAGTATCTGATCCATGGTAAACACTGAATCAGTGCAAACTGAGCTGAACTAACCTCACAATCTTGTTTTCCCTTAAAAAAATACTCCCTTTTGCCACCAAAGACCATCATTAAAGTGTGACCTCCAAAATGAACACTCGGTGGCCTCCCTCAGAGTTGACTTAAGAAGTCTCACTATTCTGGTTCTTGGTACAATATTCCTTTGTAATGCTGTCTCAGCTTATTTTAACTATTCTGGCATCTGTTCAGTTAGACTGCTGACTAGTTAATTGAACTTAAACCCTTTACCTTTTTCACACATGTAGTATACTATACTGTACTGCCTCTAGTGTTGTTAATGCAGATGATTTTGATCCTTACTATAGGTCAATCCCTGTTCTAAAAGACAAATCTTATTTCCATACAGGAAAGAACTAACAATCTCCTGTGAATGTTTTCAGCAGAAGCTGATCATTTTCAGAATTTCCCAGCATGATCTACACTCTCACCCCATTGGTTAGGTGACAGGATAAATGTACTGAAGTGCTTAGGCCCACTCCTGTAGTCCTCCCAATTATCAGTGACATGTAAATCATTGTATTTGACTATAGTTATTGAAATCTTTATAAACCTAATTTATTGACATTCTGCCCCATTTATCTTGTTCACAAAGCTGCTGTGGGGGAGATAACTGTGCTATGGCTATCCCATCAAAAATTTTGTATAATTGAAAAATTCCTTGTCCTTTGTAACGCTTCCATTTCAGAGTATTGTGGAAACATCCTTTTAATAATCCATTCTAGAATCTTGTCTAGGAAGAATACTAAGTTCACCAGTATAGTTTGTATCAAGCCTTCATTTAAGCTTATGGTATCAATATGGTACCCAGCTCAGACTAGTTACATGGTTTGAAGCAGTAGCAGTGCTCTAGTCTTATAGATTAGAAACGTGGAGACATCTGAACTATGACAAGCAAGTATTAAAACTCTTAGCAGTATCTTCTGAACCACAACATTAAGTGGCAATGTACAGAACTAACAGACTACCATCATCTTAGCTTCAAAACAATTTGAACATTTTGCTGTATTAGGTGAACAAGGAGGGAGAAAACCATGGGGAGGAGGTAGGTAAGAAGTGAGAAGTAGAATGACTAGAGTATAGCTGATCAGATTAAAAAAAAATTTAATTAAAAATAAACTAATGTTCAGTTCCAAATTGTCATAACTAGACTTTGGGGGACAGTAGCTGGCAGACTAGCCTAACAGAGTCATCAGAAACGCATCAGCTGTCAAAAAATAATTTTTGTGCAGGCCATGGACATAAGCTAAACTGTAATAGTAGACTGTAAAATAATAGCTGCAACTCATCGAAACAGATTTTACCCCTTCATAGTATGGAATGAAGTTAAATTTTAATATTTCTTAGCAAGAGATGTTCTACAAACAATGATACCCCAGTAGTAACAAGCATACCTAGAAACTAGATTTGCTTTTTTTTTTTAAGATTTTATTTATTTATTTGAGACAGTGAGAGAGAGAGCACAAGCAGGGTAAAGGGCAGAGGGCAGAGGGAGAAGCAGACTCCCTGCTGAGCAGGTAGCCCAATGCAGGGCTCTATCCCGGGACTCCTGGATCATGACCTGAGCGGAAGGCAGATGCTTAACTGACTGAGCCACCCAGGTGCCCCCAGATTTGGTTTCTAATACCATTCTCCAATAAAAGGAACAAGGACTTCTTGGAGAGACAGGGAACATATAAGATAGCTTGAAACATCTTGTACTGTCAGAAAGTAAGGAAGTTCTTTTTTTTTTTTTTAAGTAGGCTCCACACTCCATGGAGCCCAATGTGGTGGTTGAACTCATGACCTGAGATAAGAGTCAGATGCTTAACCACCTCAGCCACGCTGGTGCCCCGTAAGGGAGTTCTTTTAAAAAACAATTTTAAGGGGCACCTGGGTGGCTTAGTCGTTAGGCATCTGCCTTTGGCTCAGGTCGTGATCCCAGGGTTCTGGGATCGAGCCCCACATCGGGCTCTCTGCTCAGCGGAAAGCTTGCTTCTCTCTCCCACTCCTGCTTGTGTTCCTGCTCTTGCTATCTCTGTGAAATAAAATCTTTAAATACAAAAATTTTTTTAAATGTCTTAATAATGGGGGAGAGGAGGGGTATGTCAAAGGGACACAGAAGCCAATTCAACTGGAAGAGCTCCCAATAGTCAAAGCTGGAACAATTTGATCAGCAAAATAAAATAAACTATAAAATAAATATCCATGAGTCCATATTGATATGTTTAAAAAAAAATAATGAAGAGACGAATCTGCTCAGAATTCCAACTGATTTATGTAAATTCTCTGCCCAAAAAGAGATAGAATGCAATTCTTCACCCCTTAAGCATGGGCTGCTCATAGTCTATAGCCTTCCCCTAAGACTGAGCTACTGGGAGGACTTAAGTTTCGAGGGCCACATTGCTCTTCAGACTTCTTCCATGTTTGCTGTCCCTATTCCTACAGTCACCCAAGCATGAAATTTGGCCCCTACATCTGTTGATAAAAATAAAATGAAACCCCAAGTCCCCATTTCCATGAAGTATTGAAAAGTTGAGTAGGTTGAGGCTGGACCAAGTGTTTTCCATCACAGCAATACAAAGCCCTTCAAGTGCAGTGGTAGGTATTGCCATCCAGACATCCAGCAGCCTTAGTAAGCATTTCCCTGCTCTTTCACCTCCCCCCATTCCCCAGTCTCAGCCGCTTTTCATCTTGGGGATTGCTACATCTTTCCTGATCATTCCTTCTCTTCTTTCCTGCTCTTCTCTCCCCCTGCTTCATTGGAGTTAAACCTCCCGTCTCAGATAGAGCAATTCACTAATCTCCTTGAATAATCTAGGAAATTTCCCCAGAACAGTAGTTTATGGAGATACTCGACTTTAGGCTTAGAATTGAAGAGCTTAAGAAGTTCCCTGGATGATGACAGAGGTGACAAGATTTGGGGGGCAGTATGTCTCTTCAGATACATAATCCTGAGAAGGGCAAGCAGGCCTGTGAACATATTAGATTCATATAATTTTGAGGCTGAAAGGGTCTCCAAAGGTTACTTAGTCCTGCAGTTGAAGAAAGTAAGACCTAGGGCTATTATGTGACCCACCTTGGGTCATACACTGTATCTTCTACAATCTCTGTGCTTGTGCTTACAGAGCTTCAACCAAGTGCTCTTGGAATGGAATATTTTCTTTTAACAGAGGTTTTCACATTTGAACTTCAGGATACAATGGCCAGTACCTAATTTAACATCATGAAAAGAAGTCTTTTAATTCGAAGAAAATCTTTATAGTTAGTCTCTAGTAGAAGAATGAAAAGATGTTTGAGGGGCTCCTGCCTGGCTCAGTCGGTAGAGCCTGTGACTTGGATCTTCCGGTTTTGAGTTCCAGCCCCATGTTGGGTGTAGAGATTACTTAAAAAATAAAATCTTAAAGAAAAGAAAAAGAAAGATGTTTGAAAATACTGTATTTTCTAGAGGCAGATTTGGCAAAGACACTCTTTACAAAGGGAGATGGTACTCGCAAACACCATAAGCCTAATGATCCCATCCCAAACTTCTAATTCAACTTAGCAAGAAATAAAACCTCTTCTGACAGTCACCGTTATTCCAATTATGGCAATAATGACTTCCCCGTCTACCGATTCGGTTGACAGGTTAAAAATCTCCAAACTCTGTTAACCCTGTCTTGGCTCAAGAATATATTAATCTGGCTGATTCCGCAAATACTTAACTACAGACTTACTCGAGGAAAGAGTGCTAAGCAAAACTCAATTCATTTCAAAGCCTCTAGAAATCTCGATCCTGGTTCCCACAGCGAGGTTTCAGAGCAACTCATTGCTGTTTCCTTCTGAGAATTAAACTCCTTGAGATGCGAGTCTTATTCTCTATCCGTGCACAGACAGAGCTCAATAAAAAAAAGACACTGAAATGAGTGGACTTGGGAGGGGGAGAGCCTGATCCCACGAGCCAGGGCGAGTCACCTGGGCAGCGCCAGGCGGGGGCGACGCGGGGCGACGCTCGCCAACACGCTGAGAAGAGGGCGACCGGGGGAGGGTGGCAGGCCGCAGGCCGCGCGCCGGCTGCTGGCCGCCGGGCGGACAGAAGCCCCCAGTCCTCGGCCCCCGCGCAAGCGACGCCGGGAAATGCCTACATCCGGGAAACCTGCGGCGGAGTGCGGCGGCGGCGACACCGAGTGGAAGGCAAAATGGCGGCGGCGGCGGTGGACTGGTGCTGAGGGGAGAGCCAGGTCCCCGCGACCCTCGCGACGGGCCGCGCTGGCCTGGAGCAGCTCCCCGGCGTCTCTCCCCGCCCTGCCCCACCAGGGATACTTGGGGTCCCCGGGACGGGCTCCAGACGCCTGGGCGACCGCCCTCGGGCCCGTGGCCGCTGTCCAGGAGCCCCGCTCTCCCCTGCAGGTAGGTCTGGGGCGGGCGTAGCGGGTGGGGCTCACTCTCTCCTCCCGAGACCGAGTTGGCGGGGCGGTGGCCGCCGGGGCCCACGCCCAGCCCCGCTGGCGGGGGTCCAGGGGCTGCTGCGGACGGGCGGGCCGGGCCGAGGCGGCCCGGTGCGGGCCTGATTTGGCTGGTTGCATGGACCTGAGCTGAGCCCTGCCCTGGGGAAGCGAGGGTTGGCCGCGCCCGGGGCTGAAGGAAGAGCCGCAGCCACCGCGGCCTTGGAAGTGCCGGTTGGGTTGGGGAGAGTCTGACTTGCTGGAGGCTTTGCGCGGAGTGTCTCCCCCTTCCACCCCTATCCCGAGCACGGACGGGTCAGTGTTCGGGAAGGAAGGAAAGTGAAAGGTGGTTCTGAAAGAAAATTGCAGTGAAAGAGGCGCAGTTCCTTTGCATCCCAGAGAGACTCGATCCTGGATTTACCTTGAGGAAAGCCTGGGAATTTCTATTTCCAGTCTACTGTAATGTTATCTTACTGTTCATAGTCGGAAGGGGTAGGAGGGGTGGAAGGGTTTTTATGGAGTAGGAATGTGTACCTAAATAGAATGAAGGAAAGAAAAGGAAAGGAATATTATTTGTTATAACTTCAAAAAGAACTTGGATCTCAAAGAGTGCCTCTCCGGTGATTTGATTTAACCCCATTCTCTCACTTCTCCAATTGAAAGTTATTTTCTAAGAGAACAAAGTTTAATGTTTGTCGCCCCATATGTTACTGTGACTTAAAAAATATATATCGTTGTGTAGACGTTATTCATAAATCTAGTGAGGAATAAGTAAATAAATACAGTCTCACACACAAATATTGTGTCACTTCACCCAGGATCATGAAGCTTGTCAGGCCTTTATGGATTATTTATTGAAGATTAAAATTCTTTATCAGATTTCCTTCATGAGGAAGAAAAGGTAGGACATTATAATTGGAATGAATGTTCTCTGCTAAGGTAGCTACATTTGTGATTTAAGTAGGGTTATTTCTTTCCATAAAATGTTCATAGGCAGGTAAAATGAGCTAGTTGATTCCCTCAGGCAGTGGAGGAATTTGACTGATTTAACAGTAAAAGTAGCGGCATTGTATTCTCCTGATCAGATGCTGCTGCAAGAAACTGGATCGTGGCACATGCTGGGGAAGGCACATTCTTTCTGTGCTTGAATATCTATTGAATATGCCTTGCCACTCTCCAAAAGCAAATAAAAAAAGTACTTCTACATTTTTTTTTTTGGTATGAAAAAATTTAGAAGTTTTTTTTTGTATGATACCTGTTTTCTATAGGTTGTTTTGTTTTTAATAATAGTCCTTGTTATTCTCTATAAATATAGCCTTGGAATAGATCCAACTCTGGGTATTTAGTTTTCATTCTAGATGTTATATTTAGATTAGTGGCTTTTTTGTAGACCACAAAGTTATTTAGTCATTGAACAATATTTTTATCAAGTGGACATGGCATTTTTCAGCATAAAATAAAATATAGTGGTAGTTTTCACTTTTGATCAGCTTTGTAGAAAGCAAGTTGAAGAAAATGTCATCAGTAAGCAAGAGAGTCTTGAATATTGCTGTCTAAGCAACTGAGACTGTATGCTACTAAGAAAGAAACAGTACATATTACTACTGTTGCTATTCTCATAACTGACTTAGTCAAAGCTCTGAGACAGGCCATCTTTTTTTATACCCGAGGTAACACTTTGAAATCTTATTATGTAATGGTACCTGGTTTTCCCCCAAGTTGAATGAGATATCTACAAAAACTGTTTGGGTTTGCTGACATATTTGATGAAGGTCTGAAGTTTCAAAGAAATGGTGGTTTTGTCTGTTCAGTCTAACCAATTTAAATGTTCCTTAAAAGAATGAGTGAGTCATGGTCCCTGCCTTTAGGAAACTCAAGATGCAGGTTCTGATGAGAAAAGCACTGGGCCAGTTCAGGATGTGTGGATTCTATTTCTAGTGTGACCTCCAGCTGGCTGGGTGAACTTAGGCCAGTTTATCTCTCTGGATCCATTTCCTCACCTGGAGTGTGTATGGGGGGTGGGATATATATATTTAAGATACCCTATTCTCTATGAATTTGTGATCTAGTAGGAAAAATGAGACAACTACAAGAGTAGGGCAAAAACATAGGTTTTATTTGACCATGCAAAGTGCATTTACAGTTCAGAGAAGGCTAACAAACAGGCAGTTCAATGAAATCTGTGAAGACGGCATGTGAATCCTTAAAAGTTGGATATAATTTCTGTAAAAAAAAAAAATACGGCAGGATCTCTCCCAAGAAGAAACAGGATGATTAAGGACATGAAGGTAGAAAAGCACAGGTACAACAGCTGAGAGCAGGTAGTTTGGCCTGGTTAGAGTATAAGGTACCCTGGGGAGAGTCCGGGTGAGGGAGTGAAAAGAGGTAAGAAGATAACTGACTGACATTATTGAGTTGGGCATTTATTCTGTTTTTTTCTTTTAAAGATTTTATTTACTTATTTGACAGAGACACACAGCGAGAGAGGGAACACAAGCAGGGGGAGTGGGAGAGGGAGAAGCAGGCTTCCCGTGGAGTAGGGAGCCCAATGCGGGGCTCGATCCCAGGACCCTGGGATCATGACCTGAGCCGAAGGCAGATGCTTAACCGACTGAGCCACCCAGGCGTCCCCAGTGGGCATTTATTCTAAACATTTGACATACACCATTGACCCTTGAACAACACAGATATGAAGTGTGCGGGTCCACCTGTACTCAGATTTTTTTCATTAAATATATTGAAAATTTTTTGGAGATTTGCAACAATTTGAAAAAACATGAATTGTATAACCTAGAAATACTGAAAAAAAACTAAGAAAAAGTTAAAAGTTTTGTAAGAATACGGTATAATACTTATACAAAGTATATGTTAACTGTGTTTATGTTATCAGTAAGGCTTCTGGTCAACAGTAGGCTATTAATGGTTAAGTTCTGGGTGATTGAAAAGTTATACTCAGATTTTCAACTGCATAGGGGGTCGGCACCCCTAAGCCCTGTGTTGTTCAAGGGTCAACTGTATTAAACTGTATTTTGGGCATAATGCTCAAAATAACCCAATTAGATAGGACCATTATTGCCCACATTTGAAGATGAAGAAACTGAGGCACAACTTACCAAGATTACACAGCCAGTTAGTGGTAGAACTGGGATTTGTACCCTGCAGTTTGACTCCAGAGCTCTCTAACCACTAATGTAAAGGAGTCATTGAGGGTGACATGATCAGAACTATTTATTTGGGGGGGGCGCCTGGGTGGCTCAGTCGTTAAATGTCTGCCTTCGGCTCAGGTCATGATCCCAGGGTCCTGGGATCAAGCCCCACATCGGGCTCTCTGCTTAGCGGGAAGCCTGCCTCTCCCTCTCCCACTCCCCCTGCTTGTGTTCCCTCTCTCTCTGTGTCTCTCTCTGTCAAATAAATAAATAAAATCTTCAAAAAAAAAAAACTATTTATTTGGAAGATTAATCTGGCACCAGTGTAAACATGAGTTAGCGTGTTTCAAAGCAAAATAGCTTTTGAAGAATTCTTTTAAAAATTCTCTTTACTTATTATTAATTTGAATTTTCACGTTTACAATTAGCAAAGATTACTGAGATGTGTGTGTGTGTGTGTGTGTGTGTGTGTGTTTTAAGATTTTTATTTATTTGACAGAGAGAGAGCACAAGTAGGCAGAGAGGCAGGCAGAGGGAGAGGGAGAAGCAGGCTCTCTGCTGAGCAGGGAGCCCGACGTGGGGCTTGATCCCAGGACCCTAGGATCATGACCTGAGCTGAAGGCAGACTCTTAACGACTGAGCCACCCAGGCACCCCAAACTAAGATTTGTTAATGCCAGTGTTGACCATATCTTGTTGGTTGGTTGGAATTATAAATTAGTACACCTTTCTGGAAGGCAGTCTGACATTAAGTGTCAGAATTTTATTTCATTTTATTTTTTTGGCATATCTTTTATTTTTTTCCCCTTTTTCAAAAATTGTATTTTATTTTAAACTCCAGTGTATTTAACTTACAGTATTATATTTCAGGTGTATAATACAGTAATTCAACAATTCCATACATCATCCAGTGCTCATTACCACAAGTGCACTCCTTAATCCCTATCACCTATTTTACCGATCCCCCCACTCACCTCCCCTCTGGTAACCATCAGTTCTCTATAATTAAGGGTCTGTTTCTCCATCCATGTCCTTGCAAGTGGCAAGATTTCCTTCTTTTTTTATGGCTGAATAATATCCCAGTGTGTATGTGCGCCCTGTGTCTTCTTTATCCATTCATCTATTGATGGATGCTTTGGCTGCTCCCAATTTGGCAATTATAAATAATGCTGCTATAAACATAGGGGTGCACAGATCCCTTTGAATTAGTGTTCTTGTATTTTTGGGGTAAATACCCAGTAGTGCAATTACTGGATCTAATGGTAGTTCTATTTTTAACTTTTTGAGAGATTTCCATACTGTTTCTACAGTGGCTGTGCCAGTTTGCATTCCCACCAACAGTGCAGGAGGGTTCCTTTCTCTCCACATCCTCACCAACATTTGTTGTTTCTTGTGTTTTTGATTTTAGCAATTCAGATGTCAGGATTTTAAATACAGGCATATCTTGGAGATATTGCAGGTTTAGTTCCAGACCACTGCAATAAAACAAATATCATAATAAAGCGAGTCAAATGAATTTTTTGGTTTCCCAGTGCATATGAGTCATGTTTACACTATACTGTAGTCTACTTGATAGTGCAGTAGCATTACATCTAAAAAGATAATATATATACCTTAATTAAAAAATAAGTTACTGCTAAAAAATGCTAACCATCGTCTGAGCTTTTAGCAAGTCATAATCTTTTTTGCTGGTGGAAGGTCTTGCCTCCATGTTGATGGCTGCTGACTGATCAGGTTGGTGGTTGCTGAAGGTTAGGGTAGCTGTGGCAGTTTCTTAAAATAAGACAACAGTGAAGTTTGCTGTATCGATCGACTCTTCCTTTCATGAATGATTTCTCTGTAGCACACCAAGCTGTTTGATAACATTTTAACCACAGTAGAACTTCTTTCAGTATTGGAGCCAGTCCACTCAAAGCTTGCCACTGCTTTCTCAACTAAGTTAAGAAACTCAGTTAAGTTTATATAATATTCTAAATCCTTTGTTGTCATTTCTTCAACAGTCTTCACAGCATCTTCATCAGCAGTAGATTCCATCTTGAGAAACTACTTTCTTTGCTCATCCATAAGGAAGCAACCCCTCATCTATTAGAGTTTTATCATGAGGTTGTACCACATATGTAGTTACTTCCTCCACTGAAGTCTTGAACCCCTCAAAATCAGCCATGAGGGTTGGAATCAGCTTCTTCCACACTCCTGTTAATGTTGCTATTTTGACCTCTTCCCATGAATTATAAATGTTCCTAATGGCATCTAGAATGGTGAATCATTGCAGGAAGGTTTTCTGGAAATGGAAAACCTGTCGGGAAAATGTTTGCCCAGATCTATCAGAGGAATCACTTTGTATGGCAACTATAGCCTTATGAAATGTATTTCTTAAATAATGAGACTTGAAAGTTGAAATGACTCCTTGATCCATGGACTGCAGAATAGATGTTTGTTAGCAGGCATGAAAACAACATAAATTTCATTGTACATCTCCATCAGAGCTCTTGGGTGACCAGATACATTGTCAATGAACAGTTATATTTTGAAAGGAATCTTTTTTTCTGAGCAGTAGGTCTCAACAATGGGCTTAAAATATTCAGTAAACCATGTTGTATACAGATGTTCTGTCATCCAGGCATTGTTGTTACATTGATAAAGCACAGGCAGAGTAGGTTTAGCATAACTGTTAAGGGCCTTAGGATTTTTGGAATGGTAAAGTCACCAGCTGCATTAGCCTCTAACAAGAGAATCAGCTTGTCCTTTGAAGCTTTGAAGGCAGGCATTGACTTCTCTCTGGCTATGAAAGGCCTAGATGGCATTTTCTTCCAATAGAGGCTGTTTTACCTACAATGGAAATCTGTTGTTTAGTGGAACCACTTTTATTAATTATCTTAGATAGATTTTCTAGATAACTTGATGCACCTTCTAAATCAGTACTTGGCTGCTTCACCTTGCACTTTATGTTATGGAAATGGCTTTTTTCTTTAAATCTCAAGAACCTACCTCTGCTAGCTTCTTCTGCACCGTCTTTACCTCTCTGTCTTCACAGAATTGAAGAGAGGGAGGGCCTTGCTCTGGATTAGTCTGGCTTAAGGTAATGTTGTGGCTGGTTGATCTGTTAATACAAACCACCAAAACTTTCTCCATATTAGCAATAAGGGCATTTCGCTTTCTTAACATTCATGCATTCACTGGAGTGCACTTTTGATATATTATTTTTTTATTTTAAAGATTTTTATTTTCACGTACTCTCTACACCCAATGTAGGGCTCAAACTTACAACCCTGAGATCAAGTCATATGCTGTACCAACTGAGCCAGCCAGGCACGCCTGGAGTAGCACTTTTAATTTCCTTTAAGAACTTTTCCAGTAGGAGGAGGGCACCTGGGTGACTCAGATGGTTAAGCGTCTGCCTTCGGCTCAGGTCATGATCCCAGGGTCCTGGGATCAAGCCTCACATGGACTCCCTGCTCATGCTCTCTCTCTGTCTCAAATGAATAAATAAAAAAATCTTAAAAAAAAAAAAAAGCAAAACTTTTCCTGGGGTGTCTGGATGGCTCAGTCAGTTGGGTGTCTGACTCTTGGTTTTGGCTCAGGTCATGATCTCATGAGATGTGAGATCCAGCCCCGCCTCAGGCTCCTTGTCAGTGGAGAGTCCGCTTGAAAGATTCTCTCCCTCTGCCCCTACCCCTGCTCGCACTCTCATTCTTTCTCTCTAAAATAAATACATAAATCTTGGGGCGCCTGGGTGGCTCAGTCGTTAAGCATCTACCTTCAGCTCAGGTCATGATCCCAGGGTCCTGGGATGGAGCCCCACATCAGGCTCCCTCCTCAGCAGGAAGCCTGCTTCTCCCTCTCCCACTCTCCCTGCTTGTATTCCCTCTCTTGCTGTGTCTCTCTCTGTCAAATAAATAAATAAAATCTTTAAAAAAATAAAATCAATAAATACATAAATCTTAAAAAAAAAAAACAAAAACACTTTTCCTTTGCATTCACAACTTAGCTAACTGGCACAAGAAAAAAGAAAATCTTTAAAAATAAATAAATATTAACTTTTGTATATACTCAATTTCAGAGATCTCCCCTTCAGGTCCAAATATGGTTCCTCTTGGTCTGTCAGCTTTTGACATGCCTTCCTCACTAAGCTTATTCGTTTTTAACTTTTTATTTATTTATTTATTTATTTTTAAAGATTTTATTTATTTGAGAGAGAGAGAGAATGATAGATAGAGAGCACGAGAGGGAAGAGGGTCAGAGGGAGAAGCAGACTCCCTGCTGAGCAGGGAGCCCGATGTGGGACTCGATCCCGGGACTCCAGGATCATGACCTGAGCTGAAGGCAGTCACTTAACCAACTGAGCCACCCAGGCGCCCTAGCTTTTTATTTAAAGCAAGAGACCTGCAACTCTTCCTTTCACTTGAACACTTAGAGGCCATTATAGGGTTATTAATTGGTCTAATTTCAATATTGTTGTGTGTCAGGGAATCAGGATGCCTGAGGAGATGGGGGAATGGCTGGTGGGTGGAGCAGTCAGAACAACATCATCAAGTTTGCTGTCTTGTATGGGTGCAGTTCATGGTATACCAAATCAATTACAGTAATAGTGTCAGAGATCACTGATCACAGATCCCCATAACAAATATAATAATAATGAAAAGTTTTGGGAAATACTTAAAGAATTACCAAAATATGGCACAGAGACACAAAGTGAGTAAATACTGTTGGAAAAATGGCGTCGATAGACTTGTTCAAGGCAAGGTTGCCACAGACCTTCAATTTGTTTTTTAAAAAAAAATGCAGTATCTGAAATGTAATAAAGAGAAGCCAAATAAAACTAGATATGCCTGTATGCATTCTCTTTGATGCAATAATTCCAGTTCTGGGAATTTTTTTTATTATAAAATATATATAAATAAATATATATAATAAATATATATAAATATTTATTTTTTTAAGTAGGCTCTATGCCCAGCATAGAGCCCAACATGGGGCTTGAACTCACAACCCTGAGATCGAGACCTGAGCTGAGATCCAGAGTCATACACTTAGCCAGCTAAGCCACCCAGTGCCTGGGAATTTGTCCTAAGGGAAATGCTCAACAATGTTTGCACAACAGTTTATTGTTTTATTTTTTAATGAACTAGCGATATTTACAAGTAATATGTTATATACGTGTAAGCTATGATCATAATAAAAAAAATTCATGAACTTTCCACCCATCCTCAGAACTAGAATATTACCAATACAATTGAAGTTATCAATGTTTGAAACATTATAATAGCAAAAATTGGAAACAACCTAAATGCCCATGAGTAGGGGATAGATAAATTATGGTACATATACATGATGTATTCAATATTTAGTTATTTAGAAAAATAAGGCTGAATTGTCATATTTTCTCAGTTTCAAGAAATTCTAAACAGTAAGTCTAAAACCATCTATTTAGTAACAGTATTTCAGGGAAAGAAATAGAAACATAGTTTTTTTATGGTCAATTTTTTCTTTTTTTTAATTTATTTATTTGAGAGAGAGAGAGAGAGAGCACAAGCAGGGGAAGGGGCAGAAGGAGAGGGAGAAGCAGATTCCCCACTGAGCGTGGAGCCTGCTGTGGGGCTCGATCCCAGGATGCTGGGATCAGGACCTGAGACGAAGACAGACGCTTAACCGGCTGAGCCACCTATAGTTAATTTTTTCAGGTGCCCCTATAGTTAATTTTTTCAGTAATATTTCTTAAGAAAATTTTTTTAATTACGTAGTCTCTGTACCCATCATGGAGCTCAAACTTACATCCCAAGATCAAGAGTCATGTGCTCCACTGACTGAGCTAGTCAGGCGCCCCTAAACATAGTTTTTTATTAACCTTCAGTAGCATACATTTATCCAGTCAATTGTAGACCCCCCCTTTTTTTTTGAATGGCAGTAAAGTTTGAGTTAGCCTTATTCACATTCAGAAAACATTCTGGAGAAATTCTGAATGTGAATGAGGCTGAATTTCTTTGGGCTTTGCGGTAGTTAATATATAACATGGGGACATGCTACTTTTATTTTTTTTATGATTGAGTGTATAATTTTGAGGCATATTGAAGAATACTGGGGTTTTGTCTTTTCTTTTTGCTCAAACTATTTTTTTCTTAGCTGAATGAATTACTGCTGGAAATTGAACATTTGATGATGATAACTCAGACAACTTTGACAGTTGTTTCATGTCTGAGTACATGTACTTTATGAATCTCTCCTACCTTTGAAAATTCTGTGATCTCACCTAAATTTGGCAATTCTTTATACCTTTAATTGCATTGCTTGAGTACAAAATGCTACATCATAGAATCTTTTTGAAAAAAAGACATTTGACTATTAATCAAGGGTCTAGATTCAACCATATGTGGTGCTGCCAATTGAAAATAACACAGTTGGGGGCACATAAGTGGCTCAGTCGGTTAAGCGTCAGATTTTGATCTCAGCTCAGGTGTCCATCTCAGGGTTGTGAGTTCAAGCCCCACATTGGCTCCATGCTAGGCATGGAGCCTACTTAAAAACACACACACAGAGTTGAGATGACAAGGAAATTTCACCTCTTATTTATGGTCAAATTAGCTCTGTGCACTGTCTGCTGTTGCAGAACTTCTCTGCTTTGGAGCTGGCAAAATTTCTTTAAATATTGACTTTAAGGGGCACTTCACAGGCTCAGTCAGTAGAGCATGCAACTCTTGATCTCGGGGTTGTAAGTTTGAGCCCCACATTGGGTGTAGAAATTAGTTAAAATCTTGGAAGCCTGGGTGGCTCAGTTGGTTAAGCGACCAACTCTTGGTTTTAGCTCAGGTCATGATCTCATAGTCATGAGATCATTGAGCCCTGTGCTGGGCTCTGCACTAAATGCAGAGTTGGCCTCAGATTCTCTCTCCATCTGCCCCTCCCCCCGCTCACTCGGGTGCTCTCTCTATATAAAATAAAATAAATTAAAAAATAAAATCTTTGATAAAAAATAATATTTAAAAGTAAAATAAAAAGGGGCTCCTGGGTGGCTCAGTCCGTTAAGCATCTGACTCTTGATCTCAGCTCAGGTCTTGAATTCAAGTTCTTGAGGGGTAGTGAGTTCAAGCTCTGCTTTGGGCTCCATGCTGGCCATGGAGCCTACTTAAAATAGAAGAAAGAAAATCTTTAAAAATAAATAAATATTGACTTTTGTATATACTCAGTTTCAGAAATACTGGAATATGGAAAAGCATGTCTCTTAGAATCAAGAAAACACTGTACTTACTGTCGAAAGATGTTCATAGTATTACATTATTCTTTTGATAGAATATTGGGCCCTAAGCAGCAGTAGCTAGATTCACAGGCCCTGTGGCCCGTATGTCCAGTAATCTGCCCTTCAGGTACAAATATGGTTCCTCTTGGTCCAGAGACTTAAGTTATTTTTGCTCTCACTCTTTGTCCTCCTCTCCATCTCTTCTCACTCATTCACTCCCACTAAGTACACAGTGGTATAACAAGAATGGCAGGGCCTTAGTAAGCACTACTGTTAGAAAAGGAGAAGAATAGGAAATAGCAGCAATCGCTGATCTGTAATAATTTTGATAACTCCATAGGCACGTCTTGAAAGCAGCCAGCCTTGGAGGTAGGGATTTTCCTTAATTGGGCCTTAATCCAATTATATGGAAAGAACTCCCTCATTCATTGTTCTCTGTGACCCTTGGCCATAGTTCCCTCCAAGAACCTCCTTGGGGTTCTTTTTCTGATTATCATCCTTGGCCACATAGGGAAGTGTGAACTTTGGGAGACTAGTCCTCTTTGGAAGGTGCAATTCTTCTCATCTAGAATATGGTTCATGGAAGTTGGGAGCCCCAGGGGTTTAAATTGTGAATAGTCAAAGGCTTTTTTAGTCTCAGCTTGAGTGGTTTTTTTTTTACAAAAAATTTTAACTGGGGCACCTGGGTGGCTCAGTCCTTAAGTGTCTGCCTTCGGCTAAGGTCATGATCCCAGGGTCCTGGGATCGAGCCCTGCGTCGGGCTCCCTGCTCTGAGGGAAGCCTGCTTCTCCCTCTCCCCCTGCTTGTGTTCCCTCTCTGGCTGTCTCTCTCTCTCTGTCAAATAAATAAAATCTTTAAAAATAAATAAGTAAATAAAATTTTAACAAAGTCATTTCCTCAAAGTTAGTAAGCCTCTGATGTGTTCTAGTACTAGTTCTAGAACTACTCTGATGTAGTTCTAGTCAATTCCATGTGTCCATAACCATAAGTTCACATGTGTTAGTAAGCTCTTCCAAAGATTTGAGGGTTCCCATTTCTCTACTCAGTTGGTTATTTGAGAGATGGCTATCCCTTACCACTGAGGTACTTTAGTCAGCTGAGAGATGCCAGCGGGCATCTGAGCTCAGCCTTTTAATTCCATCTCTTCCTGTTTGGGGTCTAGAAGCAAGCTGCATTCCAACAAGACTTTAAATTTCTGAATTCTGTCTGTTCCTTCCTATTTCTGTTTGCAAATCAGCTGCTTCTTTTCTGACCTTGTCATTTACTTATAATACTTCGCCAAATAGCCAATAGCAGCCAACATACACTTCTAAGATTCTCTTTTTCAAACTCTTTTTTATAGAACTACAAATTCAGTAGACTCTTTGTCACCTTGTAAGTTATAACAGACAACAGCTTTATCAAATATTTAGCCACTGTAAAACATGGTTCTTCATTTTTCCAGCCCCCAGTATCACTTTCCTTGAAGCACTTTGCCTCACTACTATCTCTATACTATATTAGGGTATTTGTTATAGTAGCATGTCACTTCTAGGTACCAATTCCTGTATTAGGAGAATGAGAGACTAAATAGGCAGCTAGACAATGGCCAGATCATACATGAAAATAGAACTGTGACCCACAGCCTCAGTAGCAATAGGCCCAAACAGCCAGTTCTTGGTCAGTAACTGCCAACCTCTAACTCAGTACTAACCAGGGAAAGACAAATATACCCCCCAACCAATCACATAGGTTGCCCTGCTTCAAGTTACCTGGCCGCCAGCTTTCTTGTGGCAGAGCATACCTGATGTCTTCCCTTTTATTCAATTTAAAGCAGTTCCCCTGCCTGCCTTTGAATCTCTGCCAAAGAGATGGTGGCTGGCTGACTCCCTTGCTATGGCAAGCTCTTAATAAATAGACTCTGCTTATTTTCAGTGGTATTTATTTATCTATTTAAAAAAAATTTTTTTTAAGTAGGCTCCATTGCAAGGGCTCAAATTCATGACCCTGAGATCAAGACCTGAGCTGCGAGCTAGAGTCAGGCATTTAACTGACTGAGCCACCCATGCGTTCCTTGGGTGGCCTTTATTTCCACAATAATATTAGGCTGTTTTGTGGTAATATCGTAAAATATCAGTGGTATAACACAACAGAGATTCCTGCCTTCCTTACACAGAGTTCAGTGGGGTTCAGTAGTAAGCCATCCAGTGGCTTAGGAACCCATATTCCCTCCATATTGTGAAGCTACCATCTCAAAATGTGACCAGCATTATTATTGAAGCAGGAAGAGAGAGATGGAGAAGCACTGGCTTTTAACTGCCTCAACCTAGAATTGACACATTACATCAGTTTACAGAGTTTTGGCCAGAACTAATTTAGGAAATAGAGGGCAGTATGTGAAGATAGTCTCTGGCACAAGGATTTATCAAGAGCAGTTAGATAAAGATATGCCACATTGCCTCCATTCCATCATTATTGAAATTAGATGGTATGGATTATCTTTTGAAACACATTTAAACGTAATGTTTCAGGGTGCCTGGATGGCACAGTCGGATGAGCGTCTGACTCTTGGTTTCAGCTCAGGTCATGATCTCAGGGTAGTGAGATCGAGCCCCACATTGGGCTCTGTGCTTAGCATGGAGTCGGCTTGAGATTCTCTCTCTCCGTCTGTCCCTCCTGCTTGTGCTTTTTCTCTCCCTCTCTAAAATAAATAAATAAAATCCTAAAAAAAAAAAAGTAAAAAATAAATGTAATGTCTCTGTTATTTCCCCTGAAAAGCTAATGTTGAAATGATGTTGTTGCATGAAATTAATGGTTCCTTTAAATTAAAGAAATCCTGTGTGTTCTTTGTGTGTTTTGTATTTGTATAAGAATAATTTGCAGCAGAAGCATTTCAAGATCCAGAGCACTATAGTCATTTCCTTTCTTTTTTAGTTAACTTTCTGTTTTGGAAAATTTCAAGCACATACAGAAGTAAGGGGGATAGTATGACGAACTTTCATGTGCCCATCACCCAGCTACAGCAGTCATCAGCTACTTTTGTCTCATCTATGTCTCCACTTCACCGCAAAACCAAATTATAAATAAGTAAATAAAATTCCAGACGTCATATTTTAAAATAAATTCCAGACATCATATTTTATTCATAAGTATTTCAACATGTAGACGAAAGAGATAAGCATAAACTAATTTTTCATTTATTTTAACTTAAAACACATTATTACACATATACCAGAACTCAGTCATTTCTGGACCATTGTATACTCAGGTGTTAACACTGTTAGAAATTACATCATTCAAGTACAGAGTTACAGAATACAGGATTAGAATGACTGGCCCAGCATTTTCCTCTTCTTTTCTTTCCTTTCCTTTCCTTGATTTTATTTATTTGAGAGAGTGAGCAAGTGAGAGAGAATGAGCAGGGGGAGGAGCAGAGGGAGAGGTGGACTCCCTGCTGAGCAGGGAGCCCGATGTGGGGCTCAATGTGGGGCTTGTTCCGGGGACTCCTGGATCAAGACCTGAGCTGAAGGCAGACACTTAACCAACTGAGCCACTCAGGTGCCCCTGGCCCAGCATTTTCTAAAATACATTCCATAGAAATGAATCTCATGAAATGCTCGGAAGGAAGAAAGTTCTTTGGTCAGGTAAGTTTGGGCAACACAGCATTCTCTTCTTATAAATTCATGTATTATATAAAATGATGTCATATTTTGTGATCCCAATTTTTTGGGTTTTTTTTTTAAGATTTTATTTATTAATTAGAGCACAAGCGGGAGAGAGGGGCAGAAGGAGAGGGAGAAGCAGATTCCCTGCTGAGCAGGGAGCCCAACATGGGGCTTGATCCCAGGACCCTGGAATCATGCCCTGAGCCAGAGGCAGATGCTTACCCCACTGAGCCACCCAGGCTGCCCTGATCTCATTCTTTTTTATGGCTGAGTAATATTACGTTGTGTGTGTGTGTATACACACACACACACACACACACACACACACCACGTCATCCTTATCCATTCATCTGTCATTGGACACCTAGGTTGCTTCCATATCTTGGCTATGATAAATAATGCTGCAGTAAACATTGGGATGCATATATCTTTTTTTTTAAAGATTTTATTTATTTATATGACAGAGACACAGTGAGAGAGGGAACAAAAGCAGGGTGAGTGGGAGAGGGAGAAGCAGGCTTCCCGCAGAGCAGGGAGCCCAATGTGGGGTTCAGTCCCAGTACCCTGGGATCATGATCTGAGCCGAAGGCAGACACTTAACGACTGAGCCACCCAGGCCCCCCTGCATGTATCTTTTTTAACTAGGGTTCTCATTTTCTTTGGGTAAATACTCAGTAATAGAACTACTGGATTGTATGGTATTTCTATTTTTTATTTTCTAAGGAGCATCCATACTGTTTTCCACTGTCGTTGCACCAATGTACGTTTCCACCAGCAGTGTACAAGGGTTCCTTTTTCCCACATCCTCATTAACGTTATTTCTTTTTTGATTCTAGCCATTCTAACAGGTATAAGGTGATAGCTTCTTGTGGTTTTGGTTTGCATTTCCCTGATGATTAGTGATGTTGAGCATCTTTTCATGTATCTGTTGTCCGTTTGTATGTCTTCTTTGGAAAAATGTCTAGAATATGCAGTATTAATAGTGATTGTATTAGTTTCCTGTGGCTTACATGACAAATCACTACACATGAGGACTTAAAAAGCATACATTTATTCTCTTACAGTTCCGGAGGCTAGAAATCCAAAATCAGTATCACTGGCCCAAAATCAAGGTGTCGACAAGGCCACTCTCCTCCAAGAGGCTCTAGGAGAAAATCTGTTCCTTGCCATTTTGTCTGCCGGCATTCCTTGGCTTCTGACCACATTACTCCAGTCTCTGTCCCCTCGGACACATTGCCTCTTCCCCTTCTGTGTGTATCCGATCTCCCCCTTCTCAGAAGAACACTTGTAATTGTGTGTACTGCTTACCTGAATAATCCATGATAATTTCTCCATCTCAAAATCCTTAATGACATCTGCAAAGTCCCTTTTTCCAAATAAGATAACATTTACAGATTCTAGGGATTACGAAGTAGATATCTTTTAGGATGCCATTATTCAGGCTACTGAAGTGATTCTTACTGTTGAGGGAGGTGAACTATGAGGGGCTTCTACTTTATATTATATAATATTTAAGTTTTTCAGTAAGGATGCATTTTTGTATAATTAGAAAAGAACTAAGATAGTTTTTTAAGAGTAAAAAGAAGGGATAAATCACTTGCATTTATTAGTTCAGCAGATATTTTTGCACTGCTTACTGTTTACCAGGCTCTGTGTTAGGAATGGAAGCAAATGTTGTGTATTGACAGAGAAAAGCAAGTTATGCTTATTTTGTTTTTTTTTTCTTCTCTGTCAAGGAGAATGATACTGGAAATGTTAAAATACTAATAGTAAAATGGTACTAAACTTGGAGTTGAAACCCAAAATAAATGACGTCATAATGGAATGCTTAGATGCTATGAATGAAATATAACTCAGATATTGAGAGAACTGACACATGACATTGCATAACCACTATTGTTAATCCTTGATTGCAGAGAAATGATAGGTTGCAGAACAGGAAATGGAAAATATTTTCACTTTCAGGAAGGGCAAGAGGGGAATTCTGTAAATTTTAGACTGGTGAGCTAAATGTGAAACCTAAAAAATTCCATTAGTAGGCTATTAATATTTTGGGAAGGCTTAGGGAAAAACTGCTTATCATTAGGGACCAGCTTTCTTCATAAAAGCGTAAGATGTGTCCCTCTTTATTTCATTTATGAAGTAGTTATCAGTAGGTTGGGTTATGTTGTAGACAGAATATGTGTAATTTTCAGCAATACAATGACAGAGTTCATCATTTTTGTTTTTAAAAAATGAAGAAATATGTGCTGCTTGTTAAGTAGAATTGGATTGATCATAATTAACTAAGAACTGCACCACAGAAGTACTGATAATTGAGGCACAGTCATCAGGAAACTGCCTCTGATAGTCTGCTTCAGGACTTCATCGTTTTTCAGGCCTGCTGGAAACAGTTGTTTATGTGTATGTATAATTAACATCCATAAGTGTAATTTTTAAAAATGAAAGAGTGGTTTTTTTGTTTGTGGGTTTTTTTGTTTGTGAGAAGGAAGAGTGGTGGAGGGGGGAGCAAAGGGGGGGGAGAGAGAGAGAATCTCAAGCAGGTTCCATGCCCAGCACAGAGCCTGACGTGGGGCTCAGTCTTATGACCCTGAGATTGTGACCTGAGCCGAAATCAAGAGTCGGACGCTTGACTGACTGAGCCATCCAGGAGCCCCCCAAAATGTTTATTTTTAAGAGCTATAAGATACAATTTATATACCATAAAATTTACTCATTTAAAGTATACAATTCAGTGGTTGTTCAGGGTTCATTTCCAGAGCTATGCAACCATAATAATAATCTAATTTAAAAATAGAAAATGACTTTATTTTATCTGTAGTGTTTTGAAACTTGCCCTTTTTGCTTAAGAATGTGTTATGAGGGGGTACCTGGGTGACTCGGTTGAGCATCTGCCTCCGGCTCAGGTCATGATCCCGGGGTCCTGTAATTGAGCCCCCCATCAAACTCCCTGCTCAGCGCAGAGCCTGCTTCTCCCTCTCCCTCTGCTGCTCCCCGTGCTTGTTATGTTCTCTCTCCCTCTGTCAAGTAAATTAATAAAATCTATAAAAAAGGAAGAAAAAGAATGTGTTATGGGTATCTATTATTGTCAGTACATTTAGATAGAATTACATCATTCTTTTTAACATCTGTTCATCACATATAGGTGTACTGTCAATTGCTCAATTACTGATGAGCATCTAGACTGATAATCATGTTTTGCCGTTATAAATGGTGTTGCAAGGAGCATCCTTCATCTTCGAACCCTTGTGTTCCTTTAGTTGTATTACATTGTTCCTCATAATCCTTATTCAAGCCTTAAGGTAAACCTTGTTATTCCAACCATTTTATGCCTCAGGAGACAGTTTTTGAGAGAAATAAATACCTAAGTTCACATTGCTAAAATTAACAGGTACTTGAATAATTTTTTTGTTTTTCCATTACTTTCTGGCACCTCTAGGATTTTGACAAACTAGAGCATTATCCAGAAGAGCATGGCTAGAATTAGGAACATTTAGGGGTGCTTGGGTGGCTCAGTCAGTTAAGCATCTGACTCTTGTGTTTGGCTCAGGTCATGGTCTCAGGGTTATGAGATCAAGCACCCCACCCCCAATAGGGCTCCATTCTCACTGGGGAGACTGCTTCAGATTCTCTTCCTATCTCCCTCCCTCTGCCCCTCCCCAAGTCATGCTTGCTCTCACTCTCTCTCAAATAAATCTTTAAAGGAACTGGGGTTGTTTAGGAGACACGTGTATTTCATTTGTCAACATACACATTTATTGAGGGCTCACTATGTGTCAGTCTCTGATAGCATTGAGCAGACAGTGGATATGAGACAAATAATGTCTTCTGTTCTCATGGAGCTTTTATGTCAGTGAGGGAAGATTGACAACAACTAAACAATTACGATAATTTTAGATAGTAATAAGTACTATTAAGAAAGTAAAACAGGGTAATTAGGTGACCAGTCATTGAGAGCTATTGAGGAGGTAACATAAGGCTGAGACCTAAATGACTAGAAGGATGTATTTATATTTGCCTGTGGACCTTTTTATGTAACATGAATGGTGATTACGTTTATAAGAATAGAAATGGGGCACCTGGCTGGCTCAGTCGGTAGAGTCCGTGACTCTTTTTTTTTATTTTTATTTTTTTTTAGCGAGGAAGAGAGAGAGCATGTGCGTGCTGGGAGAGGGACAGAGGGAGAGAGAGAGAGAATCCCAAGCAGGCTTCATGCCCAGTGCAGAGCTGAACAAAGGGCTCAGTCTCACGACCCTGAGAGATAATGACCTGAGCCGAAATCAAGAGTCAGACAACCGACTGAGCCACCCAGGCGCCCTGACCATGTGACTCATGATCTAGGGGTTGTGAGTTCGAGCCCCACATTGGTGTAGAGATTACTTAAAAAAAAATAATAGAAATAGGTTCCTAGTAGATGATAATTAGCAATGTTTCACATCCCATTGGTATTACTTACAAACTGTTTTACCCAAACTCTCTGAACCTGTTTCCTCATGTACAAAGCAGAGATAGTAAACCTTATTCGTAGGGCTGTTAGGATAGTTAAATAAGGATGTAGGCAAAGTTATTTATCACCGGCCCATAAAAGCCTCTCAACATGTACTGAGTAGGATTTCACGATGCTCCATGAAAAGAAAACATCTTTAACACTTGCTGCAGGTCACAAGTAGAATGGCTTTCTTGCATTAGTGATTTCCCTATCAGTGAGGATATTTAAGTAGACTTTAGGTGACTGTTCTAGTATGTTTTTTTTTTCCCAGTTTATTTTTTTTAATTTAAATTCAGTTAAATAACATGATGTATTATTGATTTCAGAAGTACAGGTCTGTGATTCATCAGTCTTATACCCAGTGCTCATTACATCATATGCCCTCCTTAATGTCCAGCACCCAGTTACCCCATCCCACTGCCTCCATCCCCTCCAGCAGCCCTCAGTTTGTTTCCTATGATTAAGAGTCTCTTATGGTTTGTCTCCCTCTCTGGTTTCATCTTGTTTTATTTTTTCCTCTCTTCCCCTGTGATCCTCTGTTTTGTTTCTTAAATTCTGCATATCAGTGAGATCATATAATTGTCTTTCTCTGATTGACCTATTTCGCTTAGCATAATACCCTCTAGTTCCATCCACGTCATTGCAAATTCTAGTGTGTTTTGAAAGAGATTCATGCATTAAGTGAGGAATAAGACAAGTTGTCCACAGACATCCTTTCCCCGTCCTGTCCTTAATAAACTTAGAGTCCCAGTCCACAGTTGGTGAAATAAGCTCAAGCATCTGTTTTTTGAAGCATAAAGGTATCTTCTGGACTAGTGGATTAAAAACCTTTCTAAAGCAACAGTACTGTTTCTTCTAAAGAAATCTTATACTTGAAGTCTAATTTTATTTTATTTTATTTAGAGAAAGCATGAGTGGGAGGGGCAGAGGGGGAGAGAGAGAGAGAGAGAATCTCAAGCAGAACCCTGTGCTGAGCATGGATCCCAACACAGGGCTCGATCTCACAACCCTGAGATCATGACCTGAGCCTGAAACCAAGAGTCAAACACTTAACCTACTGTGCCACCCAGGTGCCCCAGGGTCCAGTTTTAAAATCTAGAATTGGAACTGCAAGGTGAAGTTGATGAGAGGCTGTCCATTATATCATTCACTTAGTAATCCCTTGTATCTGTATGTACTTTATATGTTTACTAAGCACTCTTTTTTTTTTTCTTTAAGTTTTTAATTTATTTAAGTAATCTCTACACCCAACATGGGGCTTGAACTCATGACCCTGAGATGAAGAGTTGTTTTAGTCTTTGAGCCAGCGAGGCACCCCAGTTTACTAAGCACTCTTAAAATTATACTTTATCATCATAACCAGTACTTGATGTAATTTTATAGATTAGGAAATAGGCACAGAGAGGTTAACTAACTTTTCCTGACTGTACAGTAATCCTTTTTTTTTTTTTTTAAGATTTTATTTATTTGTTTGACAGAGACACAGCGAGAGAGGGAACACAAGCAGGGGGAGTGGGAGAGGGAGGAGGTTTCCCACAGAACAGGACCCCAGGATCATGACCTGAGCCAAAGGCAGATGCTTAACGACTGAGCCACCCAGGCGCCCCCTGTACGGTAATCCATAATGGAGCCAGAACTATAACCCAGGTCTCTACTCTGTTTTTCCCCAAACACATGGTACTACTTTATCAGTTAATCACTTCATGGCTTTTTTTTCTTTTATAGGGTTAATTATTTAGATTGTAAAGAATTTCATCATTCCTGGGGACTTCTGCAAAGGATCTTTTTCGGTTTTGTTCAAGAGAAAATTCTGGATCTATCAAGTAGCTCTTAAAGAAATCCTTTGTGTGGGTTATGAATATAGATGTTTTCATGAAGAGGAGTGAAAAGCCAGAAGGATATAGACAAATGAGGCCTAAGACCTTTCCTGCCAGTAACTACACTGGCAGTAGCCGGCAGATGTTGCAAGAAATTCGGGAATCCCTTAGAAATTTATCCAAACCATCGGATGCTGCTAAGGCTGAGCATAACATAAATAAGATGTCAGCTGAAGATCCTCGACAAGTCAGAAATCCACCCAAATTTGGGACGCATCATAAAGCCTTGCTGGAAATTCGAAACTCTCTACAACCATTTGCAAATGAAACAAGTCGGAGTACTTCAGAAGTTAATCCACAAATGCTTCAAGACTTGCAAGCTGCTGGATTTGATGAGGTAGGAATTTTGAAAGGCAAAAGAAGGGATTTTTCTCACAGTACATAAGACTATTTTGATAATCTCCTACCCAAATGTTTCCATTGAGAGAATTTAACTGTGTATACAAATTTGTATATTCTAATCAGCAAAGAATGTTGTTTACAATTCCATTAATTGGTAAAACAAAATAATTATTTCTTTAGTTTTCTCTGTGGTTTCTGGGATTTAAAAGGTCAAGTCATGAAGTCAGGTGGAAGTGCAGTTGAAGAAAGCTACAGGGGAGGACAGAGTAGGTAGGGAGGGAGGTCTCTGCTATAGGAGCTCTGGGGAGCCAAGTGGCTATGTGGAAGTGACAGTTTATGAAGTTAAAGTTCATACTACAGAGAAAGAAGTAGAATCAGGATTTCATTTTTTTTTTTAAATCAGGATTTCATTAAGCAGCTGTGTTCACATCATTCTCAGGCCCAAATCTCAAATTCACAAAAACTAAAAATTTACATGTTGCTCAGTCTGCTAGAATTTTGAAGTTTTATTGTAATGAAATTTCAGTTCATGTTACTTATGCCAAATCTTTAATATTTACCCTTAAAGTTCACATTGAATGTTTTTCATAGCACATACATATATTTATAATCATATATGTTTAGATCTATAATCTAATGCTTAGATTATAAAATTTATTTTCCATGATAACATACTTTCTGTGACTATTTTAGGTGGCAGAGATCATTTTGGATACAGATTGCCATGGAAAATGTAACTAAATGTGAATAAGCAAGTGTTAATTAAGTTTTCCTTCAAAATTATAGTAACTTTTTGTGCTTATAAAAATACCTATTTCCTGTTAAAAATTAAAAGGTGTAAAGAAAACACTGGAAATTATCTTTAGCTCTACTACATAAAGATAATTACCTTTAAAATCCTTTCATTATTGTTAATAATTTGGTGACCACATTTTCAGAGATCTCTACGGTTAAAATTCAGAACTTAAGTATACATTATAGTAAAGGATTTGAAAAGGAAGATTTCAACCAAACTATAGAGAAAAAAGATGAGTCTTTTCTGGCGTACCCTGTTCATCCATTTGACTAACATTATTTCCTATCATTTTTATGTTAAGTGTTCTAAAAATAATTGGATTTGCACCTGAAAATATCAAGAGAGAAAAGAGGAGAGGACTTGTGATGTTTTCGTGGTTAGTAGTTGGAGGGTTAAGGAAATGGCTTAACATGGAGTTTCTCCAGAGTACTTTCTTCCTAATCTCTTAGCCAGAAGGCAAAGAAAAATGAAAGGAATGAATCATGGTATCTGGATGGCTCAGTCTGTTAAGCGTTTGCCTTCAGCTCAGGTCATGATCCCAGGGTTCTGGGATCCAACCCTGCATCGAGCCCTGCAGGCCCCTTCTCCCCTCCCCTCCGCTCCTACTCTGCTGTCTCTCAAATAAATAAATGAAATCTTAAAAAAAAAAAAGGAATGAGTCATTGACCTTATTCGTTCCCATTATATATTGCCAGGGAAAGAGAGTTTAAAAAAATCACATGGCTGTAAAGGCCCTTAAGTGCTATTATGTTATGTCAGGTAAGTCACCTCAGTAGATATGTATTTCTGGAGCTCTTACTATGTGTGAACCTTTTGATCAGTGTAGTGAGTCATATACCAAACATGGTCTATTCCTTTAAGGAACTTAAAAATTCTTTGTAATGTAGACAGTTTTAAGAAATCTAAGCATTAGTCAATGCTCTGTTCTTTTTATTTTAAGCATAATTGGCATATGATGTTACATTAGTTTCAGGTATATAACATGTTGATTCCACGGTTCTATAGACAGCTCTGTACATTACGCAGTGCTCACCACAAGTGTAGTCACCATCTGTCACCATACAGTGTTATCACAATATTACTGAGTATATTCTGTGTGCTATACTTTCCATCTTCATGACTTACTTATAACTGGAACTTTGTACCTCTTAATACTCTTCATCTGTTTTGCTCATCCCCCAACCCACCTCCCCGCTAGCAACCAACAGTTTTTTCTCTGTTTTTTTGTTTGTATGTTCATTTGTTTCTTACATTCCACATGTAAGTGAAATCATATGGTATTAGTCTTTCTCTGACTTACTTCACTTAGGTCAATGCCCTATTTTTTATCTCTTGGAAATAATAATAATTGCTTCTCATTACAAAGATACGTTAGTTTTATTACAATCACACATTTCTCAGTTGTCACCTTATGACATTAATAACCCCTTAAGCAAGGTTGCTTTCCTAAAAGCATTTAGACATTTATCAATTCTCATTTGTCCAAATAAAGTTAGGGTATTATTTATCCCCACGGTGATATAAAGAATATGGCAATATTTACTTCTGTGTCCTTGAATCACTCATTCTGATAGCTTCTCATTATATTGCAGAATTTGTTTAAAATCCTAACTTGGTACTTTAAAATTTTTATCCAGGAGCACCTGGGTGGTGCATTCGGTTAAGTGTCCAACTCTTGGCTTCAGCTCAGGTCATGATGTCAGGATGGTGAGATCAAGCCCTCCTTGGGTTCTGCACTCTGTTGAACTTGCTTGGGTTTCTCTCCCCTCTCCCTCTGCTCCCCCCCCATGTTTGCTTGCTCGCTCACTCTCAAATAAATAGATCTTTAAAAAAAATTTTTTTAAATAAAATTTTTATCTAGTCTTCATTATTTTATCATTTCATAAACCCTATCTATTCCTTTAGCTATGTCAGGTTCAAGGCAGTTGCAGTTTTTTGAGAATGATTCTAGTAGTCTGTAAAATTAAAACCTCAAGTATGTCAAGATTACTTTCTTTGTAGGAATAAATGTTAAACAGAATTGATGGGTTCTTGGGGCACATAAATCTAAAATCAACGAGTGTATTTTTGCTGCTAAGCATGGAAAAAACCATAGTAATGTGGACACGATGTTTTCTTATCACATAAGACTTCGATTCCAAAGTTACTGATTTAAGGGTGCTCTTTTTCACACTGGCACCAACACCCCCACCTACAGAACTTTGGTCGATATTATTAACAGATGCCAAAAACATTTCAGCATACAGCAATAATATTCAAAAATAAAAGCCAGCATATTAGTCACCAGCTGAAATTCTAGTGCATTTAACAAAAATAGTTCCCACAATATTGAAAAAGGATGGTGGGTGCCAATTTTCTTACCAAGTGAGATGACACTGCTGTGTGATAGTAGCATCAATACAGTTCGTTTGGCTTAACCAGTTTTAAAGTTAAGCCCTCCCTGTTGAATTTTAATTTGGAGTTATTTGAATTATTTTATTTCATTCATTCATTTATTTATTTTTTAAGATTTTATTTATTTTTGACAGACAGCAAGAGTAGGAACACAAACGGGGAGTGGGAGAGGGAGAAGCAGGCTTCCCGCTGAACAAGGAGCCCGATGCGGGACTCTATCCCAGGACTCTGGGATCATGACTTGAGCTGAAGGCATACGCTTAACAACACTGAGCTACCCAGGTGCCCCTGAATTATTTTAAATTTGCACACAAAGTGAGACTTACTAATTTCTTTGTATCTCACTACAAACTTGCGGAAATCTGATTGGCATAAAATGTGATCACACTGTACTTTTTTATCAGTTAAGGATTGAGTTTGGTTGCTTTTAACAAAAATCCAAATAATAATGCTCTAAACAAAATAGTGATTCAGTTTATATAGCTAGTATTGGTCCACTCTCTTAAAGATGTCAGAACCTAGGACTCTTATGAATTTCTTGAATATTCCTTCTTTGTGGCATCATGCTGTAGCACAGATGTGAGATCTGTCGTCTAGGAAACAGGATACAGGAAGTACTCGTACCTAAAGCAGGGATAGCAACATTTTTCCAGAAACCCTTGCTTTTCTTTCATTGCCAGATTTGTCATGTGGCCACTGTAGCTATAAGGAAGGATTCTTCCAACAAAATCAGTAACTTTTTCTAGGAAAGGGAGAATGGATCTTGAATAGGCAGCAAATCTCTGCCACAACCTTTTTTTTTTTTTTTTTTAAAGATTCTATTTATTTGAGAGAGCAAGAGAGAGCATGAGCAGAGGGGAGGGGTAGAGGGAGAAAGACTCCTCGCTGAGCAGGGAACCTGCCAACGCGGGGCTTGATCGCAGGACCCTGGGATCATAACCTGAGCCGGAGGCAGATGCTCAACCAACTGAGCCACCCAGGTGCCCCTGCCACAACCTTTTTTTTTTTTGGTTGGTCTCACCCTAGTCATTTCTTTAGGAGGATCATCTGTCAGTAGCCTGTTCACCCACTGGTCTTACTATTCCATTCCCATTTTAAAATATTGTTTGAAATACTAGCTCCTCTAGGGCAAGTAAATAGCTACTTCTCTCTTGAAAAAAGCCTATCCGTGTGCGTTCTGTATGTTAGTGTATGATTTATGTTTACATTTAAAGGGCAAGGAGCAGAGCAGGAGGACAACCCACATCTAATCTCCAGGCACTGTACTTAATGTGCTTTTACATGTTTTCTTATTTAGGCCTCACATCAATTCTGTAAGTGTATTGCAGATGAAGAAATTAAGCTCTAAAATGTTAAATAATCTGCCAGAGTTCACACAGTTCTAAAGGGGGGCATGTAAATAAATCTGCAATCACTGGAGTGTATTTTTGCTTCTAAGCATAAAAAACAAAAGCATAGTAATGGAACTCAAACTCACTTCTGTTTGATTCCAGACTCTCTGCTTTTTCATCATACCATGTAGCCTCCTACCTAAAGTCATCATCACATAATCATATACCCTCTAAATGTTTTTCTTATACCATTTGTCCTAGATTTATGTCCTTGTAAATAAGGTTCTCTGAAAATGTAAGCTCTAAGAGGATAGAAATCAGAACTACATAGCTCTTTTACTAGTAAACCCAGTGACAAAGGTGCTTTACTAAAATGTTTTAATGATACAGAAGAGTGGTTTCCAGTATTTTGACTGATACCTTTTTAACAATCTGATAGTCTCTTTGTATAAGGATGAAATAAAGAATGAGAAATAATCAGAGTTCTGTTGTTAACGATTGTCCCCAGAAGCTAATCCTATAAAAGTGATGTTACATAAAAGTGAAAATATTAAAGAAACATTTGAAGAATTTGAGCGTTTGTTTTCTTTTTTACTTTGAGATTATATGGATGTTTATAGTAGTTTTACAAACAGGACGTTAATATGGTTTGGGGCCCTGTGCTTCATAATTATGAATTTCTCTAGTGAAGCTCGTAGTGTTCTTTCTCTCTTAATTATAAGGTTTAAACTTTTCTTTTTTTTAAACTTCATATCAGGATATGGTTATACAAGCTCTTCAGAAAACTAATAACAGAAGTATAGAGGCAGCAATTGAATTCATTAGTAAAATGAGTTACCAAGATCCTCGCCGGGAACAGATGGCCGCAGCAGCTGCCAGACCTGTCAATGCCAGCTTGAAACCAGGTGATCAATCAGACATTTTTTTTCTCGTTTCTTATAGTATTGTTTTAAAATATTCATCTACGTCAACTCTTTAGTCTTAGAAATTGTTAAGAGCATCACAGTAAGTGAAAGTCTCGTCAGGGTAAGAGCATGATAGTGTTATACCAAAATGAGTTTGAGGAGGCCCTTAAGGTTTCATAAGTAATTCTGATAAGCGGCCGCCGAGGTTGAAAACTACTTGATTGGTTATACTGAAGCTGAAATATTTCTTTTTTTTTACCACAGATACCATATTCAAACTATTCTTTTTTTTCTTTTTATAATCTTGTTTTATTATAAGAGTGAAAGGTATTCATCACAGAATATTTAGAAAGTAAGTAAGGAAAAAGAAGACACCACTATTAATACCTACAAGATTTTGGTGTGTTTTGTTTCTCAGTCTTTTTTCCTGTGGAAAACCTGAGTGGGTTTACATGTGTATTTTGATTCTTACTGTTTAAGCAAAAAATGGGGTCACACTAAAACCTACTCCATTCACTTAATATACTGTGCATAACTTTCCTTGTTATTAAATGGTCTACAGAATAATTTTAGTAACTGCATTTTGTTAGATTTATCACATACCTTATGTAACCAGTCTCTCATTTTTGACATTTGCCTTGTTTCTCTTTTTTGCCATTATAGACAGCATTGCAGTAAATCCTTTTGTACCTAAATCTTTGTACATTCCTGATGATTTTGTGAAGAAAATTTTCGAAGTCTTGCAAAAATTTAAGGTTTTCCTTAGATACTGCTGTCTAGAAAGGTATTCCCAACTTATATTCTCCTGATCAGTTTAATATAAGAATGCCTATATTTGTAAATCCTAGGTACTATGATTTTTATATATTTAATGGCTGTGGAAATACCGTCTCGTTTTATATTCATATTTCTTTGATCACTGGTATTAAACATTTGGTTATCAATTTTTATTTACTTATTGTTTATTTTTAAATTGGCATTTTTTTCTTTGTTAATTTTGTGTTCATCCTTTTTTATTGATTTATAAGAGGCCTTATTTATTCATTCTTTTCATTCAGCAAAATTTTATTGTTCACCACTGTTTCAGGCCCTTTGCTCAGCATTGGGTATAAAGTTCTTGCCAGTTTGTAGAGCTGACATTCTGGTAAGGGAGATCAAACCCTCTCACAAATAAATACACATAGGATTACAGCTACCTACATGTGAATGAAGTGGGGTGAGTTATACGGTACTGTAGACTCATATAAAGGGTTCTTTGACTTAATCAAGGAGATCAGAGAAAACCTTCCTGTGAAACTGATAGTAGAGCTAATAGCTGAAGAAAGACTAAGGTAAATGGAAAGGTTTAGTGAGGAACGGTGTCCCTATGCAGGGCCTGTTTGGCAGGTTTTGTTGCTACACTGGAAGAACTGAAAACAAGAGTGTGCAATAGGACTGGAGAAGTACATAGGGCCTGACTATGCAGGACTGTCTGTTGATCTTATCCTAAGAGCAGCAGGAAGTTAGGGAAACTTCAAGCAGGGTAATGATATGATTAGATTTGTGTTTGAAAAAGATGGCTGCAGTGGATAAGAATGGATTGGGGGTTGGGTATTGGGATAGACTGGATAAGAGATATGGTAGTTCCCAGGAAACAAAGGTTATTTAGACTGGAAGAGGGCAGTGGAGAAAAGTGAATGGATTAAGAGAGATGAGAGGGGTAAAGTTGACAAGGACCCGGTGATAAATTACATACAAGGGGTGATAATGGAGAGGAATAACTCTTATGCTTCTGGTGCAGAAATATAGATGCAGTATGGCGATACCCCACATTATAAAAGTGAATGCTAAGAGAGAACAGGATTTGGTGGAAAAAGATCATAAGTCTAGTTTTTTACCTCAGGTTGAGTTAGGTTCATTGAGTTACCCAAGTGAAGATGTCAGCTAGGGAGCTGGATATATGTACAATTAGCCCTGTGTATGAAATAGGTCATTAAGGGAGATTATGTAGACAAAAATGACAAGATGGCCTAGAACCAAGCCTATTACTTAGTAGCTGGCAGGAGAGGATAAGCCTGCAAAGACAGAAGAATTAGCTGAAGAGGAAAGGAAAAAAACAAAAGTGTCTTGAAAGCCAAGGGTGTATTTTATAAAATTATTAATCTGTAATAAATTGGACATTTAAAAAATAAAAAGATCTTCACTGTGTAAGAAGCATACTCTTGCTAATGTCCTCACTGTACCCTCATAGAAAAACTTCTCAAAGTATTGTTTATACATGAATTCTTTTTTTTTTAATACATGGATTCTTTACCTCACATCGATGTATTCCTCAACCCATTCCATTCTGAATTATGCTCCCATGACTGAATAGAAACAAATTACCCCATGTGTCATGGGCTGAACTGTGTCCTCCCTCCACCAAATTCAGGAAGTCCTAACTCCTAGTACCTCAGAATCTGACTGTATTTGTAGACAGGGTCTTTTAGGAAGGCAGCTAAGGTTAAATAAGGTCATTTGGGGTGGGCTCTAATTTTATAAAATAGAATAATGATTAATTATTCCAAAATTTAAATTTAAGATGACATATATAAGTACAAATAGTTTATTATTATATTTAGCAGACATAAAATTTCACTGTTAGATTTCTGTAAAGGTTTCTAAGTTTTTGTTCTCCACTTCCATACTTATAGTGGACTAGTAGCAACGTTTTAAGGTAGTGCTCCATATGAAAATGGAGGGAGAGCCTTGTTTGTTTGTTTTAATAGTAAAGACTTAGGCATGTTTAAAAGATAATTGCAAAACTCCAGTTAAGATAAAGAAATTAAATACTCAAGAGAAAAGGATCAAGTAAGGTTCCTGAGAAACCAGGAAAAGAAAGGATCCAAAGCATAGCATGACAGATTATTAGCCTTAAAGAGGAAGAAGAATCAACCATTTTGCTCTAACAGGAACTAACAGGCCCAGGTTATGTGGGGACGATAAGGGAGTTCCTTTCTGATGTCTTCGGTTTTCTCCAAAGTGGAAAATCAGGTCATCTGCTGAGAGTGGTGTGTGAGGAATGGGACAGGCAATTTGAGGAGACCCAGGACTAGAGAGAGTTGTAGTGGAGACCAAAAGAAACAGTAGGATTTCCGGGCAGTGCTAAAGCCATTTGATGATGCTGATCGTTGAATTTATGGTGGAATCAATCTGCACTTTACATCACCTTTTCTAGCAGGCATGAAAAAAAGTTAGATAGCTGGAATCATCTGTGACTAGAGTTCTACTAAACAAGTACAAAATAAGATAGATAAAGAGAGGACAGAATATTGCTGAAAGGGTGATTTAAATCCTTAATCAAGGCATATTCCTGCTCTGCTGTTAGGGGCTTTCCATTCCTTCCAGACTCCTCTTGATGGCTTTGCTGCTGTCAGACTTCCTCCAGTACCCCACTTTCCCTCATTTACTGCTCTCCAGCCATGCTGAATTTCTTTTTGTTCTTGGAAAATACCAAGCTCCCCCCTCAGGACCTTTGCCTAGTCTTAGATCATATGTCATCTCCTGGTGGAGCCTTTTCTGACTACTGAATCTCATCCCTTTCTATCTCCCTGTTTCTCTCTACCATTTTGATGCCATTTATGGTTCCTTCATAGGATTTATCATACCCAGATGTTACCTTATTTATTTACTTGTTTATTGTCAGTCTTCTCCCCCAAGAATGGAGGTTCCATGGGGCCGTGGATATTTGTTCACCACTGTACTTGGATGGTGTAGATGCTCAATAAAAATCTAATGAATGAATAGAAATGAGGGGAGGAGAAAAGGAATACAGAGGGGAGAAAGAACTACTGGACCATGGAATTCAGTTAGCCACAGTGTCACATAAAGAAAGTGGAGGACTAGTGAAGTAGGGATATGAAGGTCTTGGTGAAGTTGAAAAATGCTTGTAGCAGTAGTAAAACATGAAAGGAGAGTTGTAGTCCAAGTGTATAAACCTTAAAGAAATGATTTTGAAAACAGATATGGTTAATATCAAAATTAGAAATAAGATCTTAGGAGTGATATTGGAGGTCGAGGGGAGGAGGTCAGGAAACTGAGGTGAGGGTGATGGATGGTTTGTCCACATGGATGTTGAAGTTATAGAATGTTGGCAGGGCTTAGGGTAGACTGAATGTCAAAACTGTGGGTGAATGAGGACAAGCAAATAAGAGTTCATTAATTGAGAGGAATGAATGTGCATCCAGAGAGCTGGCTTTTTTAAAAGAGTATGAAAGAATAATGAGAGGTAGAATCCCACCTTTAGCCCAGTTTATTTATTTTTTAATTAATTACTTATTCTGGGGGAGAAAGAGAGGGAGAGAGAGAATCTCAAGCAGGCTCCATGCCAGGCGCAGAGCCCGACATGGTGCTCGATCTCACAACCCTGAGATCATGACCTGAGCTGAAATCAAGAGTCGGACGTTTAACCGACTGAGCCACCCAGGTGCCCCTAGCCCAGTTTATTTTTAAAGAAAACCTTAATTGCAAAGGGCTGAAAAGGAAGTAATGTCAGCAGAAGATAATCAGCTTTAAGGAGTTGGTGGGAAAGCTTGGAGCAGACGTTAGTGATATAGGAGCATTTGTTAGTTATAGAACAGAGCAAGCACGTCTGGGGGGCAATAGTGGGAGGGTTTGGGAAGTGGGAGAACATGGAGAGCTTTATGAGAGGTGCAGAACAGAGGTGGCAGTATACTCTAGGCTGGCGGAGACTTATATTTATTTTTAAATACTTTTTTTTTAAGATTTTATTTATTTATTCATGAGAGACAGAGAGACAGAGAGAGAGAGGCAGAGGGAGCCTGATGCGGGACTCGATCCCAGGACCCCGGGATCATGACCTGAGCCAAAGGCAGACACTTAACCATCTGAGCCACCCAGGCGCCCGAGACTTACATTTTAACTGGTAAAAGCTGAGTGAGTGAAGACATGTTGTATTTAGCCTCAGCTGACTATCTGAGGAAGGTGAAACTGAGGTTGGTGGCCGGAAGACTTGCCTGGGTTGCCTGGAGTGATGACTTTTCCTGAAGTCATAGGCCCAGCATGCTGCCCAGCCTCGATGAAACAGAGTGTTAAGCTGTACATTCTGAACATTTACCAATTTTTCCTCATATGTGTTTTGTTTTGAATGTTGCTAAGTGTTTTATGTTCTTTGTATTTAGATCTGTAAATTATCTTTACTGTATATTCTCTATCTGGAATGTATTATTTATATGTATTGCATTTTATATAAATGCATTTTATGTATTTTTAAATGTGTTAAAGATCTTTTTCCAAGTAGTCAGACTATTTTAAATACTTCAGTGGTTTTTTTTTTTGTATCATTTATTTTCTTGCCTGTTTCATAGTTGGAAATTCCAGTAAAGAGAAACTATAAAATCTATATCTTATTTCAGCTAATTGTCTTCTTGTATCTTTGAAATATATTTAAAAGTAAATGTTGTATCTATTAAAATTACAAATGAACACACCCTTTGGCTTAATAATGCCACTTCTGATAATTTATCTACTTATATATGAAATGATATCTGGGGGCGCCTGGGTGGCTTAGTCGGTTAAAGCATCTGCCTTCGGCTCAGCTCATAATCTCAGGGTCCTGGGATTGAGCCCCATGTCAGGCTCCCTCCTCAGTGGGGAGTCTACTTCTCCCTCTCCCTCTACCCCTTCCCCCTGCTCATGCTCTCTCTCTCTCAAATAAAATCTTTATTAAAAAAAAATATTTTAAAAAATGGTATCTCTACAAAATTTTTCACTGCCTTTTTGTTTTAGATTTTTTTAAAGAATTTATTTATTTGAGAGAGAGTGAGAGAGAGAGAGAGAGAGAGCACATGAGAGGGGGGAGGGGCAGAGGGAGAAGAAGACTCCCTGCTGAGCAGGGAGCCCGATGCGGGACTCGATCCTGGGACTCCAGGATCATGACCTGAGCCGAAGGCAGTCACTTAACCAACTGAGCCACCCAGGTGTCCTTTTTTTTTTTTTTTTTTTTTGTATAGCAAAAGACTAGAAACAACCTTACTATTCTTCAGTAAGGAAACTGATTAAATTTGGGTACATCCAGGCACCTGAGTGGCTCAGCTGACCTTTGATCTCAACTCAGGTCTTGATCTCAGGGTCATGAGTTCAGGCCCCACGTTGGGCTCCATGCTGGGTGTGAAGCCTACTTTAAAAAAAATTAAATTTGGGTACATCCATACAGTGAAAAACTGTGGTAAACTTTTTAAAAGTAAGCAAACATTTTATATACTGATACAGAATCTTCAATATTTTAGTGAGAAGAGCCAGGCACAGTAGTATACATAGGAGATAGTCTGTTTACTTGCATATCCCCAGTATATCTTACTGATGACATTGATTACCTTCAAGGAAGGAAGTTCGTTGGCTAAAGGACAGAGGTGGGTATACTTTTGTACTTCTTGAATTCTGAGCTGAGAGAATGTATTACCTAGTCAAGTAAAAATTTGAAAGGTAACATAAAACCACTTAACTGAAATTTGATTTTTATAATTCTCAAAAGAGAATTACCATTTAGCTATGTCAGAATTCCAAGCTAAATTTTTCAAAAATAAGAGGTTAAAAACGTGTTTTTTTTCTCTGTTTTATGACCATAGGGAGTGTGCAACAATCAGTTAACCGCAAACAAAGCTGGAAAGGTTCCAAAGAATCCTTAGTTCCTCAGAGACATGGCCCACCACTAGGAGAAAGTGTAGCCTATCGTTCTGAAAGTCCTAACTCGCAGACAGATGTAGGAAGACCTTTGTCAGGCTCTGGTATAACGGCTTTTGCTCAAGCTCACCCTAGCAATGGACAGAGAGTGAACCCCCCACCACCTCCTCAAGTAAGGAGTGTCACTCCTCCACCACCTCCCAGAGGCCAGACTCCTCCTCCAAGAGGTACAACTCCACCTCCCCCCTCATGGGAACCAAACTCTCAAACAAAGCGCTATTCTGGGAACATGGAATATGTAATCTCCAGAATCTCTCCTGTTCCACCTGGAGCCTGGCAGGAGGGCTATCCTCCACCACCTCTGAACACGTCCGCAATGAATCCTCCTAATCAGGGTCAGAGAGGCATTAGTTCTGTTCCTCTTGGCAGACAACCAATCATCATGCAGAGTTCCAACAAATTTAACTTTCCACCAGGAAGACCTGGAATTCAGAATGGTAGTGGACAGACTGATTTTATGATACACCAAAATGTCCCTGCTGGCACTGTGAATCGGCAGCCACCGCCTCCGTATCCTCTGACCCCAGCTAATGGACAGAGCTCTTCCGCTCTACAAACGGGGGCATCTGCTGCTCCTTCATCATATACAAATGGAAATCTTCCCCAATCTATGATGGTGCCAAACAGAAACAGCCATAACCTGGAACTTTATAACATGAATGCACCTGGACTGCAGACAACTTGGCCTCAGTCATCTTCTGCTCCAGCCCAGTCCTCCCCAAGCAGTGGGCATGAAATCCCCACATGGCAACCTAACATACCAGTGAGGTCCAATTCCTTTAATAATCCATTAGGAAATAGAACAAGTCATCCTGCTAATTCTCAGCCTTCAGCTACAACAGTCACTGCTATTACACCAGCTCCTATTCAACAGCCTGTGAAAAGTATACGTGTATTAAAACCGGAGCTACAGACTGCATTAGCCCCTACACACCCTTCTTGGATACCACAGCCAATTCAAACGGTTCAACCTAGTCCTTTTTCTGAGGGCACTACTTCAAATATGACTGTTATGCCTCCTGTTGCTGAAGCTCCAACCTATCAAGGTCCACCTCCACCTTATCCCAAACATCTGCTACACCAAAACCCATCTGTTCCTCCATACGAATCAATCAGTAAATCTAGCAAAGAGGATCAGGCGAGTGTGCCCAAGGAAGATGAGAGTGAAAAAAGTTATGAAAATGTTGATAGTGGGGATAAAGAAAAGAAACAGATTACAACCTCACCTATCACCGTTAGGAAAAACAAGAAAGATGAAGAGCGAAGGGAATCTCGTATTCAGAGTTACTCTCCTCAGGCATTTAAATTCTTTATGGAGCAACATGTAGAAAATGTACTCAAATCTCATCAGCAGCGTCTACATCGTAAAAAACAATTAGAGAATGAAATGATGCGGGTAAAACCTTTTAAAATGCCCATTTCATGCTTGATCATCTGTTTACTGTTTATTTTAAAATATTGGTGCAGTATTTTTCTTTCTTTTTATACCTAAATATATTATCAGTTATTTAAAAGTCAGTAAATTAAAATGCTTTTGATTATGCCATTTTGTTTTAGTATTTCAGGATTTACTCAATTTCCTGGAATAAAGTTCTAATAAATTAAGAAAAATATAATTTATAGTGTGCTGTTTAGTTTACATAATCCCTTTATATGGAAGTAGGAGAAAGGTTATTTTCTAGGTTTTACACATTATCTTACAACATTTTAAAATAAGCTAGAAATATCTGGGTCCCATCTCTTTATATACTTTTGAAACCTTTGTTTTCACTTATAGTAGTTTTTGGGCTTTATTTATCAGGCTTATTCATTTGATTGGTCTCATTAGAAAGTGCCAAAACCTGTTCCTTCTGTTATTTCATCTTCTAATTTCATTTTTACAATGTACTGGAAAATGTGCTGAAATTTTTAAATTACTAAAAAGGAGACCAGAGTTAGTGCTCACTCATTTTAGATGAATCTCTGTTGTGATTCCATATATATATCTTCACCAGATGTTATGGTGGTACTATCATTGTTAATATTTTTGTCACATGTTTACAGTTCAGAGGTTGATTCCCAATCTTATTATCTATCACTCAGAATCCAGGAGGCTTAAATTTGTGGTAAAACTTTCTCACATAACTTGAGAGCCAGTCTTTTAAGATAATTTTTCTAAATCTGATTTCACAGTTATGTTATTCCTGCTATAAATTGAACTTTCTTAGATGAGAAATACCATGATAATCTGTAGGACTTATCCATATTTTAGTTCTTAGGATTTCTTACTAAAGTCTGTCTGTATGTATTTTCTTAGTTTATTTTTCCTTTTTCCTCTTCACTTTCACTAATAGCTGATTTAAACTTTTATGGTGTTGGAAGCTTTGCTGACTTCTGTAGCCTCCATTACTGTGTAGGCAAGTAAGATTTTAAGAGAAACAGTTCTAAGTCTGGCATGCCACCCCTCTTTAAAGATTTTGCATGGAAATGCGCATCCTAACAGAAGCATGAGGTTGCTATATTCTAATTAGGCTTGCATTTCTAGAATTAGACTCTACTTCTTTAATTCCTTTTCTCTTTAAACCCTTAAATTAGTTCTTTATTGAACTAGCCAAAAATAAACTTCCTTCTAAATCCAGGTAGTCCAAGTCTACTCAGAAGTTGGCTTTTGTTTTTAATCTGTGTTTTGGTATCTTCATAAGTCACTATGACTATCCTTTGAAATGTTCCAAAATGTCTAAAAGATACCTTATAATCAAACAAGTTGTCTCTTTTAAATAAGGTAGGAGAAAGCCTTTGCATTTTGCATTAGTGGTGGCTGAGTCCTACCCTTACTCTAATGCCTGAGAAAAATAAAAGAAAGATGAAAGGAAAGATGGACTATTAATGAGTGGTTTGGTTAGAGAAGGCGTTCTTTTGTTCTTAATACATCAATTTTTTAGAGTAAATGACTGGATGGGAAGAGATTTTTTTCATGAAAGGTAAATAGAATATTTTAATCCTAGGCATTCCACAAGAGAAGCATATAATGAAGGCAATCTAACACATAATTTGGGATGAATATGCATGGAGAGATAGATGAGGATGCATGTTAACAGATGTTTGGTTATTGCACATTGGGAACTTTTTTGGGGGTGCATTAGAAAGCAGTTGAAGGCTGACCATTGGTATCGTCTTCTTGCTCTCCACAGCAGAATCTGCATATATACTCACCTTTGTAAATCCTGTTAACTGTCCCTTAAGCTGCACTTTTGATAATTAATTTTCTCTGAAGTATTTTCTAGATTTCTAACATGCTTTATTAAAAATTATTATGCATTTAACCTTTATATGCCTGAATTTTTTCCAAACTATTTTTTAATATTTGGTATAGAAGATAATTCCTCATTTAACCTTTAGTTTATTTGCCTAGGTTGGATTATCTCAAGATGCGCAGGATCAAATGAGAAGGATGCTTTGCCAAAAAGAGTCTAATTACATCCGTCTTAAGAGGGCTAAAATGGACAAGTCTATGTTTGTGAAGATAAAGACACTAGGAATAGGAGCATTTGGTGAAGTCTGTCTAGCAAGAAAAGTAGATACTAAGGCTTTGTATGCAACAAAAACTCTTCGAAAGAAAGATGTTCTTCTTCGAAATCAAGTCGCTCATGTTAAAGCTGAGAGGGATATCCTGGCTGAAGCTGACAATGAATGGGTAGTTCGTCTATATTATTCGTTCCAAGATAAGGACAATTTATACTTTGTAATGGACTATATTCCTGGGGGTGATATGATGAGCTTATTAATTAGGATGGGCATCTTTCCAGAAAACCTGGCACGATTCTACATAGCAGAACTTACCTGTGCAGTCGAAAGTGTTCATAAAATGGGTTTTATTCATAGAGATATTAAACCTGATAATATTTTGATTGATCGTGATGGTCATATTAAACTGACTGACTTCGGCCTCTGCACTGGCTTCAGATGGACACATGATTCTAAGTACTATCAGAGTGGTGAGTAAAGTCATAAAATTTGTACATTTTAATATGATTTATTAAGGCAATAAGATATAAGATGGTATTATCACTGGGTGAATGCCAGAAGTCCTGGTTTCAGGTATTGACTATTGGATAAATATGAGTGAATCCTTTAGACACCTAGACTTATAAAATGAAAGAATATATTAGATTCAGTTATTTCTAATTATCATTAACATTTTTGAGTTAATCCCTTTACATTTTGTTAATTTGAAATATGTCAGACAAATAACATTTTAAAAATAATCTTGAAATGAAGCCCCATACCTGCCATTCAACTTAAGAACCAGTTATCAGTACTTTTGAAGCCCCTAAATGATCGCTTCCCCTTTTCTCCTTCATGGAGGTAACCATTATTTCAGAACTCTGTAATTGGTTCTTTACTTCTCTCTATACTTTTTCCACATAATGTCTGTAACCCTGAACAATGTTTTTTCATTTTGTCTACTCTTGCACCTTTATTTATGTGTAACTATTCTGTATGTATTCTTCTGTGTTCACTTCTTTTACGTGTTTGAGGTTGATCTGTGTTACTGCATATGACATCTATTTTCACTACTATTTAGGATTCCATTGTATGACTACAACTTATTTAAATGTAAGCACTTTATGTACACAATATCACTGTGAGACAGGATAAAGAAACTGAGGCTTATTTAGATGAAATAACTTGCCCAAGTCAGACAGAAAAGAAGTATAGGGGCTAGGCTTTGAGCCCAGGTTTGTCTGATTACAGGGCCCATGTTATTTCTACTACACCACACTGCCTCACCAAGATCCCTTCAAAGCGCTAATGGAAGTGTAAGTCGATCTAATAATTCTTGAATACTTATTATGACTAGGTTCTTTGCATATATTCTAACTTAGGCGTCAAAGCAATCTTCTGAGGTAAGTCTTATTAGCCTTCTGTGCTTAAGTGAACACAGTAAACTGAACATTAAATGGATAGAACTGAGACACCTGAACCTGTCTCCCCAGATTCACCTGAATTACTTGGGGTTTTTCTTAAAAATGTGATTCTTAGGCTCTATTCCAGTCTTCTGATTGAAAATATTCACTGGAGGGGAGAAATTTTTTTTTTTTAACTTTGCTTTTTATTTTTTTAAGTAGGTTCCACACCTCACATGGGGCTTGAACTCATAACCCTGAGTTTAAGAGTTGTATACTCTACCAACTGAGCCAGCCAAGCGCCCCAAGAAATTGTATTTTAGGCAAACATCCCAATGATTATTACAGTCAGGTTAATTTCAGATGTATTTTTCTAGGTGATTTCATCCAGTCATGGCTTTTTTTTTTTTTAATTTTTTTTTTAAAGATTTTATTTATTTATTTGACAGAGAGAGACAGCGAGAGAGGGAACACAAGCAGGGGGAGTGGGAGAGGGAGAAGCAGGCTTCCCCGTGGAGCAGGTAGCCCAATGCGGGGCTCGATCCCAGGACCCTGGGATCATGACCTGAGCTGAAGGCAGCCCCTTAACGACTGAGCCACCCAGGCGCCCCTAATTTTTTTTTTTAAGATATTTTTTATTTATTTATTTGACAGAGAGAGAGCACAAGTAGGCAGAGCGGCAGTCAGAGGGAAAGGGAGAAGCAGGGAGCCTGATGCGGGGCTCGATCCCAGGACCCTGGGATCATGACCTGAGCAGAAGGCAGCCACTCAACTGACTGAGCCACCCAGACACCCCTTTTTTAAAAGATTTTATTGATTTATTTGACAGAGAGCACAAGAAGGGAGAGCAGCAGACAGAGGGAAAGGGAGAAGCAGGTTCCCTGTTGAACAGAGAACCTGATGTGGGTCTCGATCCCAGGACCCTGGGACCATGACCCGAGCTGAAGGCAGACTCCTAACCAACTGAGCCCCCAGGTGCCCCCAGTCATGGGTTTAAATGCCATCTCATATCAGTGACTTCCAAATTTCTCTTTAGAAATGGCCTCTCCCTTTCATACGTGTGCGTGTGTGTGTGTGTGTGTGTGTGTGGTGTGTTTTGTTTTTAAGATTTATTTATTTCTTTTAGAGAGTGCACAAGCAGGGGGAGGGGCACAGGGAGAGAAACTCCAGCAGACCCCATGCTAAACATGGAGCCCAATGCGGGGCTCGATCCCAGGACCCTGAGATCATGATGTAAGCCAAAACCAAGAGTCAGATGCTCAACTGACTGAGCCACCCAGGCGCCCCATGTGTGTTTCTAATGGGCCTTTCAAACTTGTTACCAATAAACAACTCTTAATTTCTCCCCCTCCAGTCTTCCCCCATTTTAATAAATTACACTACTACCACCCACTTAGTTATCCTTGATTCTTTTTCTTCCACACCCTGTACATCCAGTCCATCAATAAATCCTGCCTATTCCACCTCTAAAAATACCCTGGATCTGTTCACTTTTCTCTGTCTCTGCTATTAACATCATAGTCCAAGTTTTTTTTTTTTAAGATTTTATTTATTTATTTATTTGACAGAGAAACAGCAAGAGAGGGAAGCAGGCTTCCTGCCAAGCAGAGAGCCCGATGTGGGGCTCCATCCCAGGACCCTGGGATCATGACCCGAGCTGAAGGCAGATGCTTAACAACTGAGCCACCCAGGCGCCCCCATCATAGTCCAAGTTTAACTGCAATAGCCTCTGAACTGGTCTCTTCACGCTTGTCCTCCCTATAATCTAGTCTTTACACAGCAGTTAGTGTTTTCTTTTTTAAACATAAATCACATCTTGTCATTCTCTTCCATCAAACTCCGCTATCTTCCCACTGTATTTGGAGTAAAAGGCAAATCATTTCTTTTGCTTATAAAACCCATGTACACTGGCTCCCACTCCATTGTCTACCATTTTTTCCTTTACTAATTGCACTGGTCTTCGCTCTTACTGTTTCCATGTAGAATGCCTTGCCCTGGTTTTCAAATGGTTGAGTCTTTCTTGTTTTTTACGAATTTCACCTCAGTCTTCCTGAGCCACCCTGGTATATTTGTCATATCACCCCATGTTGATTCTCCGAATGGGATGCATCATTCTCTTTCTTATATATGTATCGGTTGTGTTTGTCCCATACAGAGAAGCTACCTGAGAGAAGAGCCTTGTCTTTCTTATTTATCCTTATCATTTGTTGAGTGAATGAAACACTTATGAAATTTGTTTGAAACTTTGTTCAGATTAGTAATGGGGAGCAATCTGAATAACAGATTCCTGATCCTGCCTACTCATGACTTTGATTATCATCATTTAACATTGAGTAAATTACTGAATCTTACACTAAAACCTGTCCTATTGATATCTCAGAGCACAGGCTCTAGTCAGTAATAAATACCATCAGTGATAGGCATACATCGTGTCTTAGTTTGTCAGAAGAAGTTTGTTAACTCTAAACCATGGTGCTAAAAGATTAAACAGGCTTTAGGTACACTCTTGTTCTTGATGCTTTTATTTACTAACCCATTTACTACACAGGTGACCATCCACGGCAAGATAGTATGGACTTCAGTAATGAGTGGGGTGACCCCTCTAACTGTCGATGTGGAGATAGATTAAAGCCACTAGAGCGGAGAGCTGCACGCCAGCACCAGCGATGTCTTGCGCATTCATTGGTCGGGACTCCCAATTACATTGCACCTGAAGTGTTGTTAAGAACAGGTAAAACATTAGTTTCATAATATCTCAGTAGTCCTGTAGACCAGCTGAAACTTTAATTAATTAGCATGTGGCTTATTTTTCAGGTTTATAGTAAAAATACTAATTTCTCCAGCATAAGCTGGTGATGTAATATTAATTTTTATTTTATTCTGAGCACTTTTAAAAGGTTTATGAATAACTATAACTTTGGTATCTTATTTTAGGCTATACACAGTTATGTGATTGGTGGAGTGTTGGTGTAATTCTTTTTGAAATGCTGGTGGGACAGCCGCCTTTCTTGGCACAAACACCATTAGAAACGCAAATGAAGGTAAGATAGAATCTATACCAAAGAATTGTCACAAAGTCCTTATATCACAGACTTTTAGCAGTCCTTTACTTAGAGCATCTTAATTTGGAATTTAAGAATGAACTTGCAAGGGGGTTGCTGGCTGGCTCAGTTGATAGAACATGTGACTCTTGATCTTGGGGTCATGAGTTCGTGAGTTCGAGCCCCCATTGGGGATAGAGTTCATATTAAAAAAAAAAATGAACTTGTAAGGTTATAGGAAGCCACTAAAATTCCACAGGTGAATTTTACTCTGCATCATCCTGTTGTCATACTATTATATTCCCCCTCACTCATTCTCATGGAAGACTTTAGTACTGTTTGCAGATTTATCCTAATTTATTTTTTGTCACCTCTGGCTCCTGGCTTTGTTACCTTCCATGCACATTCTACCCCCAAACTACAAACAAAGTATGTATCTCCACTTGAAATTACCTCTGGCACTTAAATGAGAAGTTGCCTTTGATTTGGACCATAAATAGTCCCATTAAAACCCCTTCAGTGGTTCCCATGTGCATGGATTAAAATCCAAATTTACCCTTTTTTCCTTTGTCCATATCATTCCCTCTGTCTGAAATGTCCTCCCTTCTTTCCCATCTTCCACAACCCTCCCCACTTTCTTAAACATGGTTAACTCCTAAACTAACTCATTCTTAGTCATCCTTTAAGTATCTTGAAGTTATCTCTTCTATGATGCTTCCCCCTAAGTTGTAACTACTTCTTTATTGCATTTAATATACTATATTTAAAACTTCTGGGCCGCCTGATTGGCTCAGTTGGTTAAGTGTCCAACTCTTGATATCAGCTCTGGTCTCGATTTCAAGCTTGTGGGTTTGAGCCCATGTTGGTCTTGCGCTGGGTGTGGAGCCTACTTAAAAATAAATAAGATAAAAATAACTTGCTTTATATTTTTTCTTTTTTTTTTTTTTTTTAAGATTTTATTTCAGGGGCGTCTGGGTGGCTCAGTTGTTAAGCGTCTGCCTTTGGCTCAGGTCGTGATCCCAGGGTCCTGGGATTGAGTCCCACATGGGGCTCTCTGCTAGGCGGGAAGCCTACTTCTCCCTCGCCTACTCCCTCTGCTTGTGTTCCCTCTCTTGCTGTCTCTTTCTGTCAAATAAATAAATAAAATCTTAAAAAACAAAAAAGATTTTCTTTATTTCAGAGAGAGAGTGAGCATGAGCTGGGGAAGGGGAAGAGGGAGAGGGAGAAGCAGACTCCCCACTGAGCCAGGAATCCCGATGTGGGGCTCGATCCCAGGACACTGGGATCATGACCTGAGCCGAAGGCAGATGCCTAACCAAGACACCCAGGCACCCCTATTTATTTATTTTTGAGAGAGAGAGCGAGCGTGTGCACGCAGGTGGGGGTAGGAGCAATGGGAGAGGGGGAGAGAGAATCCCAAGCAGACTCCGCACTGAGCCTGGAGCACAACACGGGGCTCAGTCCCAGGACCCCGAGATCATGACCTGAGCAGAAATCAAGAGTCGGTTGCCTAACCGGTTGAGCCACCAGGCACCCCTAGATTTCTTTTAGTATAGGTCTATTGGTAATGCATTCCCTCAGGTTTAGTTCAGATTATTTTGTCTGAAAGTGTCTTTATTTCACCTTCGTTTTAATATATGCATATATGAAAGCATATGCATATATATATATTATATAAAAATGTGTGTGTGTTTGTGTGTCTGTGTGAAAAATTGAATGCTTTTTCCTTAAAATCAAGAACAAGGATGGAGGGTCGCCTGGGTGGCTCAGTTGGTTGGGCGACTGCCTTCAGCTCGGGTCATGATCCTGGAGTCCCGGGATCGAGTCCCGCATCGGGCTCCCTGCTCGGCGGGGAGTCAGCTTCTCCCTCTGACCCTCTTCCCTCTCGTGCTGTCTGTCTCTCATTCTCTCTCTCTCTCTCAAATAAATAAATGGGGTCTTTAAAAAAAAAAAGGAACAAGGATGGAGCACCTGGGTGGCACAGCTGGTTAAGCATCCGACTCTTGGTTTCAGCTCAGGTCATGATCTCGGGATCCTGGGATCAAGCCCCGTGTCCGGCTCCACGCTCAGCATGGAGTCTGCTTGAGATTCTGTCTCTCCCTCCCCTCTTCCCCTCCCACTCCTGCTCTCTCTCTTTCTTTCTCTAAAATAAATAAATAAAATCTATAAAAAAATAAAAGAACAAGGCAAGGATATTTGGGGGTTTTTTTGTTTTTTGTTTTTTTTTAAGATTTTACCCATTTATTAGAGAGAGCAAGCACAAGCAGGGGGAGCAGCAGGGAGAGGGAGAAGCAGGCCCCTTGCAGAGCAGGGAGTCCTATGCAGAACTCAATCCCAGGACCCTGGGATCATGACCTGAGCCTAAGGTAGACACTTAACTGACTGAGCCACCAGGCTCCCCTTCCCGGGGATTTTCTATATAGAAAATTATGTCATGATCTCTGAATAGGAGAAGTTTTTCTTTCTTTATAATCTGTATGCCTTTTATTTCTTTTGTTGCTATATTATACTGGCTAAGACTTCCAGAACTATGCTTAATAAGACTGGTAAGAACAGATATCCTTGGGGCTTGTGCTCTCTCTGTCAAATAAATAAATAAAATCTTTAAAAAAAAAATCCCAGGGAATTTATGAAAAAACCCATAGAAGTGAGTTTAGCAAGGTTCTAGGATATAAGGGTAATACATACAAATCTATTGTATTTCTATATTCAAGCAATAAATGACCAGAAACTGAAATTTAAAAGGAGTACCATTTATAGAAGCTTCCCCAAATTGAAATATGTAGGTATAAATTTAATAAAACATGAACAAGATCTGTATGCTGAAAGCTACAAACTCTAATGAAAGAAATCAAGAAAGATCTTAATAAATACAGACACATGCCATGTTGATAGATTGAAAGACTCAACATAGTAAAGCTATCACTTATCTCCAAAAACATCTATAGATTTAATTTTGTTCTAATTTTTGTAGACATAGATGAGCCAATTCTAAAATATATATGGATGGACAAAGGAATTGGAATAATGAAAACAATTTTTTTTAAAAGAAGAGCAGAGCGCCTGGATGGCTCAGTTGGTTAGACGACTGCCTTCAGCTCAGGTCATGGTCCCGGGGTCCTGGGATCGAGCCCCGCGTTGGGCTCCTTGCTCAGCAGGGAGCCTGCTTCTCCCTCTCCCTCTGCCTGCTACTCCGCCTGTTTGTGCTCTCTCTCTCTGTCAAATAAATAAAAAATCTTAAAAAAAAAAAAAAACAACAAAGGGGCTGCCAGAGTGACTCAGTTAAGCATATGATTCTTGATCTCAGCTCAGGTCTTGATCTCAGGGTTGTGAGTTCAGGCCCCACATTGGGCTCCACGCTGGGCATGGAGCCTACTTAAAAATAAATATTTATTTAATATTACTTAATATTTATTTAATATTTTTATTTAATATTTATTTATTTAAATATAAAATAGAAAGAGGAATCAACTTGATTTTAAGACTTATTGTTACAGTAATCCAGACAGGGTGATATTGGCAAAAGGACACAAACGTAAATCAAGTGTCAGGAACAGGATAGAGAATGGAGAAATAGAACCACCCAAATCTGACCATTTGATCTTTGACAAAGGTGCAAATGGAGAAAGAATAGTATTTCAACAAATGATATAGGAAAAATTGGTCAGCCATATACAGAAGTACTGAAACTCAATGTAAACTTCATCCTTACACAAAGATTAACTCAAAATGGATCATCGATCTAGAGATAAAACATAAAGCGATAATACTTTTAGAAGAAAACACAGGCGAAAATCTTTATGGCCTAGGGTTAGATGAAGAATACTTAGAAATGACACCAAAGTCATGAACCATAAAAGAAAAAGTTGAGAGACTGGAATTCATCAAAACTTAAAACTTTCAGTATACAGAAGACACAGTCAAGGGGCACCTGGGTGGCTTAGTCAGTTGAGCGTCTGACTCTTGGTTTCAGCTCAGGTCATGATACTCAGGATCGTGAGATCGAGCTTTGTGTTGGGCTCCACGCTCAGCTAGGAGTCTGATGGAAATTCTTTCCCCCGCCCTCTCCCTCTGCTCTTCCCCTCCCCCCCTGCCCCCCTTGGCATGCACCTGCAGGGTCATGCACACCCTTTCTCAAATAAATAAAGGGCACCTGGGTGGCTCAGTCGTTAAACATCTGCCTTTGGCTCAGGTCATGATCCCGGGGTCCTGGGATCGAGCCCCGCATCAGGCTCCCTGCTCTGCAGGAAGCCTGCTTCTCCCTCTCCCTCTGCCCCTGCTTGTGTTCCCTCTCTCACTGTGTCTCTGTCAAATAAATAAAATCTTTAAAAATAAATAAAGTCTTTAAAAACTAAACAAAACACAGTCAAAACAATGAAGACATGCTACAGCTTGGGAGAAGATATTTGCAGATTACATTTCCCACAAAGGACTGTATCTAGACTATAAAAAGAACTTTCAAAACTCAGTAGTAACAAATATTTCTTCATTACCTACTACCTTCCTTCCCTTCCTCCCTCCCTCTTTCTTTCCTTCCTTCTTTCCTTCCTCCTTCCCTCTCTCCCTCATTCTGTTTTATTCAAAGCCAGAATAAATATTTCTTTTTTTTTTTAAGATTTTATTTATTCATTTGAGAGAGAGGCAGAGAGAGCACAAACAGGGAGACAGGGAGAGGAAGAAGCAGGCCCCACGCTGAGCAGGGAGCCTGATGTGGGGCCCGATCCCGGGATCATGACCTGGGAGCCAAAGGCAGATGCTTAACCATCTGAGCCACTCAGGCGCCCCCAGAATAAATATTTATTGAACATCTATTAATTATGTGCCAGGCAACTTGCCAGGCACTGAGAAATACAAAGACAAAGCACAGTCTTTAGCCTTATGGAAGTTTTTCTGTGGTAGAAGGACACAGACATAAATAGGTGCCACAAAGTATTAAAGATACTATGGTAATAGTAAATACATAGAATGGGAGGCACAGTAGAAATAGTCATTTTTGCCATAGGTGGAAGAACTTAACAGGGGAGCTAAAACTTAAAATGATGAGTCTTGTAATGTGAGTATAAGTTGCCTGGAGTGGAGGGAATGGGAGGAAAGGTTATGTCCCACCACTGATTCATTTATTATTAAAGGTAAGGAAGGCAAAATACCATGAGATTTCTTTTTAAAGATGTACATAGTCTGGTAAAACTTTTTGGTATAAAACCTGGAGGAAATTTTTGTTTTTCTTATTTATCTCTTCCCTCCTAATTTCTAAAAATCCTCTTTGAAGGTTATCAACTGGCAGACATCTCTTCACATTCCACCTCAAGCTAAGCTGAGTCCTGAAGCATCTGATCTTATTATTAAACTTTGCCGAGGACCAGAAGATCGCTTAGGCAAGAATGGGGCTGATGAAATAAAAGCTCATCCATTTTTTAAAACAATTGATTTCTCCAGTGACCTGAGACAGCAGTCTGCTTCATATATTCCTAAAATCACACACCCAACAGATACATCAAATTTTGATCCTGTTGATCCTGATAAGTTATGGAGTGATGATAATGAGGAGGAAAATGTAAATGACACTCTCAACGGATGGTATAAAAATGGAAAGCACCCTGAACATGCTTTCTATGAATTTACCTTTCGGAGGTTTTTTGATGACAATGGCTACCCATATAATTATCCAAAGCCTATTGAATATGAATATATTAATTCACAAGGCTCAGAGCAACAGTCAGATGAAGATGATCATCACACAGGCTCAGAGATCAAAAATCGTGATCTAGTATATGTTTAACACACTAGGAAATTATTGTAATGAGGATTTGCAAAAAGACCTGAAACGCAGAGTTTTTTGAGGCTCCAAGAGTAAAATTATGCAAATGTGACAGAGCTGTGTATGAGTGCTCTGTGTACAATATTTTATGCTTCTAAATTATGGAAAATTTTTTTAAAATGTTAATTTATTCCAGCCTTTTTAATCAGTAATTTAGAAAAAATTGTTATAAAGTAAATTATGAACTGAATATTATAGTCAGTTCTTGGTACTTAAAGTACTTAAAAAAATAGTGCTTTGTTTAAAAGGAGAAGCCTGGTATCTATTTGTACATACACTAAATAATTTTAAAAGACAAGAGTGTTTGAAATTTTTTTGAAAGACAGGTTTAGTTTTATCTTGCTTTAACCAAATATGAAATGTACCCCACATTCAAAGAGCTCTTTTTTTTTTTAAACCCCATAACCTTGTTTTTGGTGCAAATAAGCTATAGAAATTAAGCCATGATGGTGATGAGTGTTCCTAGGCTAATGATAATCTGATAATTTACATTTTGGGACTGAGAAATACAGGGTTGAAATAGTATGTTCATCAGAAGAAAAAATAATGCAGAATATCTGGGGTTTTTTTTCCCCCCCTCTGTGGAATATTTAATCTTCTACCATTTATTTCTCATGAATTACTGGCTTTCAAAGAAGCAAAGCACTACTATTTTTCTTTCTATACCGGTATTTTTTATTTTTTTTAATTTTAATTTTAATTTTTTTTTAAAGATTTTATTTATTTGACAGAGAGAGACACAGTGAGAGAGGGAACACAAGCAGGGGGAGTGGGAGAGGAAGAAGCAGGCTTCCCGCCGAGCAGGGAGCCCGATGCAGGGCTCAAACCCAGGACCCTGGGATCATGACCTGAGCCGAAGGCAGACACTTAACGACTGAGCCACCCAGGCGCCCCTCTATACCGGTATTTTTTAATGCTGCTTCTAGTTTTTAAAAGGGAACAAAGTTGCCATAAGTCAAAATTCACAGTACTGAATGCTTAACCTTCTTTCATATTTTTACTTATAAATTTTTTTTAAAGTTTCTACCATCCTAAGCAGAGAGATTATTTTCAGTTTCATATGAAACTTTAATTAGAAAAATTATTTGTGGGTACTCACTAGAAAATTACTTTTTCTTTGTAGTGACAGTTTTGGTTATGTCATCAGTAATGTTACACGTTTCCTCTTTCAGAACAGTGCTGTATACATGGATTGTTATGGCAAAGGAAATCTGGCTATTTGGCTGTATTTTACCTATAGGCAGGTTAACTGGTGAAAAAATTAATTATTTAATTCTTAAGGTGGCCGTTAGTAATTAGAAAAAGTTACATAGTGGTCTTAGTAGAAAATTCAAATCCTCCTAACTTAATTTAAGGTTAAATAATATGTTTTTCAGCATGCCTATTATATATAATGTTTAGGTTTTAAGAACACTTGTGGTTTCATACCAAAATACATTTAGCTTCTCTTTTAGGAAGGGGAAAAGGGCTGTATTCTGACATAAGTAAAATTTGTGTTTTACTTCCTTTTCTTTAAGCTCCACTGGTGGGGAATTGTTTTATCAAAATTTTATATGTCTGGATAAGAAGAGGCATAATTTTAGTGATTATCAAACTAATAGAAAAAAGCTAGTGGAAGTGACATGTGTAAGTAAAATTAAACGCAAAGCTGTTCCAGTTGAACTGGGACAGGCAACAAAGACTTATTAGCTTACACTTCCCACCTTTCTCTAGGTGTCCCTCTCAGAGCTCAGCTTGTAAACCATGGGTCTTTGGGGTTCATTGGGTTTTTTTGAGAATCTGATGAAAGGTGGGGACTCTTTTCCCAGAAAAATACACATCAACACACACGTATATAATGCCGCACGCAGCCTTAGGAATTCTGGACATGTTGAAAACTCACAAACTTGGTTAAGGACCTCTGTCCTGTAAGAACACTGATCTATTAAACTAAGAACTTTGCTTTAAATTTACTGATTAGTACTCAGATTCGCACATCTTGTATAAACACTGATAATTTGTGATGGGAAAAGTCTGTACCATGTATTAAGATATCCCTAGGAATGCCTCTTTCTTGCTGGTACAGCACTAAGACATTTTAAACATACTCTTGAGGGCATTGAAATAGATGTTTGGCATGTTACAGGCTTGATACAGAAATATTTCTGAAGGACTTCTAATCAGAGAGTTGTAAGAAAAGGCACCATAATGAGTTGGCAGTCTTCACTTCATGGAACATTTGATTAGTGCTATAAAATCCTTTGCCAAAGTAGTTCAAGAATTTTTAGCTCAGTACTCAAATTTTAAGATATCCCTCTGGCTCTTTGGGTTTTCTAAGTCAGATTTATTGAAATTTCCATTTGGTTGTTTTACTTCAGGATTGTGGTGCAATGCAGTACAAAACCAACTTTGTTACATTTATGTTGTAGGAAAACTAAGGTGCTTTCTCCTCCCCCACCCTCCCCACAAAATCTGTTGACACTACAAATTTTGTGTTCTTTTAAAATTTCCTCTGACAACATAAGCTTTTGCTGTTTGTGTAAAGCAGTATAGAAGCCTTTGATATCTGCAGTTTTAACAGTTAGGATATACTTATTAGCTCTCTTATTCCCAAACCATATCCAGTTCTTAGAGCACAGATTCTGGTGTTTCCTGACCAAAAAGATGAGAACAACATGAAAAAACCTATATGCTTTCAATTGAAATAGAGTGAAAACATTGGTTATGTGTGTTTTCTTTTTCAAATAATTTTCCCACTTATTAAAAAACTTGCTGTCTTTCTTATACTTACCCCTTTTTATGTATATCAATAGTATTTATAAAATGTGTTCTATAATTATGTAATTGTAGATACTATTATGTATTGTCAGTGACATTCTAAGGCAGGCCCTATTGCTGTATCTTTTCTACCTTATTTGTAATAGGAACTATAGAATGTATGACTAAGAAGTCACTTTGAGATTGACTTTTTTAAAAAGTTATTACCTTCTGCTGTTGCAAAGTGCAAAACTGTGAGTGAAAATGTTTTATTCTGACTTAATAATATGTTAGAAATTAGAGAATACAGTGGGAGGAGTTTTAGATATTGCTGCTGCTGTTACCTAAGGTACTTTAGAAATTTTTCTTTAATAAAAATGAACAAAATCCCTTTGGTATTTAAAGTGAAACATTTATTTAGCCTGTTTGTTTTAATCTAAAGCAAAAAATAATTTGGGTCAATATATTAGTATATTTGTAAAGCGCCTTAATATATCCCTTTGTGGAAGGCACTGTCCCACAGTTTACTTTTATATTGTATTGTATATATAAGTATTTTGTATTAAGATTGAATCAATACAACACTACAGTTTTATAAAATAATGCTTTGTTAGGAAAAGGAATTACAGCTTTGCAATATAACTAAATTGTTTTGCATACTTCTGAATGTAGTAGATATGAATAATCAGCCTGTGTTTTTAATGACTCTATTTGTATTTTCCCAATCATTTTCTCTAGTGTAACATTTGCTGGGATAATAATAAAAAAGAAATTCAGATCTTTCAATTATGTGTGGAAAGCTGACTATCAAGGCACTTACGTATATTGATTTTCATTTTCAAAAATTATTTTAATCTTTATTCTCAGAGATAATTTATGATTAAAAATTCGATGTTTTAGAATTAAAATGTATATAACTAATGATAATAGGGTTAAGGCAAACTGAGTAGTGTAACCCACTAAAATGTTTTCATTTTGCCCAACATAAGTACAATAAATATTTCATGTTAAAGGCTTCCTTTAGATTAGCACAGAATTAAACCTTTCTAATTATCAGACTCATTTAGTATCATTTGAGCCTGCTTTCTTTCTTTCTTTCTTTCTTTCTTTCTTTATAAAAGATTTTATTTGACACAGAGACAGTGAGAGAGGGAACACAAGCAGGGAGAGTGGGAGAGGGAGAAGCAGGCTCCCCACTGAGCAGGGAGCCCGATGCGGGGCTTGATCCCAGGACCCTGGGATCATGACCTGAGCGGAAGGCAGACACTTAATGACTGAGCCACTCAGGCGCCCCTTGAGTCTGCTTTAAAATTTTAAAATATGTAGTTGCTGGCTAATCTGTTTTCGTTTATTTACAATTATCACATGACAGAAAATACATATATTGATGCTATATCTTAAATCAACTTTACACGGATGAACACATTTTTAGTTTTGTATTGCTTTTCCTTTTTCAAGCATTACCATCATTCTTAGTTTCCTTTTTCCTCTTGTTTGCACTTCCTTATAAAATTATATTTGGTCTACATGAGGTCATTGTATAGCTGATGCAAGTTGCATTATTCCTATGATTCATTATACTACACTGTAGACCCACATTTGGCATGCTTGTGACTCTATTTTGTTAGGCCAAAATGAAACACACAAAAAATGTATCTGCTTATGTGTGTGAAAGATAGAGGAAAGATGTCAAATTTATGTCTGAAACACAGGCAGTTATTGTCGTCCCTAATACCTCGTCTCCCCTGCTTCCTACTTAAGATCCAGAGATCCTAGACATACTGCCGGATTCAGAATCTGGGTGGAACTTCGAGTTCTTTGCCCTGGAGAAGGGTTAAATTTGTTCTGTGATGAAAAAGGGGTTCTCATGAGTACTTAGTTCCCAGAGTGGTTGACTAATGACATAAGCTGCTCTTGTTCCCCAGTGTCCATTCTCTCATTCTTTTGTGAATAGAGCCCCCATCCCTGTCCAAATTTTGACTGCCCTGCTAGAGCCCATGTTTCTCATATTCGCTTGTAATTAGGTGTGGCCACATGACTAAGTCTTGGCCCTTGGGATATGAGCAAATGTGATATACACTTAAGGTTGATACTGCTTGCCCTCCACTTGCTCTTTCCCTCTTCCCCACAGGATGGAACATGGACAGAGTGGTGACTTTATATTGACCATAAAAACTAGGGAAACACCTTAGTGGTGGTGGATCAACAAAATGAGTAGAACATAGTTACCTGAGGGCGCCTGTGTGGCTTAGTCAGTTAAGTGTCTGACTGTAGCTTAGGTCATGATCTCAGGGTCCTGTGATTGAGCCCTGCCTCAGGCTCCCCCCCCACTCAGCAGGGAGTCTACTTGTCTCTCTCTACCCCCTCCCACTCATGTTCTCTCTCATAAATAAAATCTTAAAAAAAAAAAAAAAAACCTGGTTACCTGAAAGATTGTGTGGTGTGGGGCTGTCTGTCCAGGCTGGACTGATAAATTGCAGAATGTTAGAGAAAAGGAAAACAAACAAAACTGTGTGTGTGTGTGTGCACGCACGCACCCGCCTGCATATAAAATCTGCATTTGTTACTGTTGCTGAACTTACCCTAATTAGTATAGAATTTATATTTGTGTATAATCTGATTTGCAAAACAATTTAAGGAGGTCATTTTGTACTTTGATCATCTCCCATGCAATCAATCATGAAACTCAGTTACTTTACCTTATGCATTTTTCTCTAATTCATCATCTTCGGCCCCATTGTTAACTACTCTGGTTGAGGCCCTCATCAGCTCTTGCCTGAATTACTGCAATAACTTTCTAACTGTACTCTTTGATTTCATTCTGGTCCTTCAAGTTTATTAGCTAAACTAGCATCCAAATGATCTACCTGAAAGATAACTGGATCCTGCTTCTACTGTGATCAAATAAGCTCCTAATGGATTGACTTTACCCCATAGAACTATTATAAACTCTGGGGAAAATACAAAAACAGCCACCTAAAGATACTGAGTGGAACCAAGAGCAGGCAGATTCTGGATGGAAGTCAACCCTTGAAAGAGAGGAATGGCACTGGATGAGTATCTAATTTTCTTTCTTTTTTTTTTTAAGATTTTTATTTTTATTTTTCGACAGAACGCAAGCAGGGGGAGCGGGAGAGGGAGAAGCAGGCTTCCCGCCGAGCAGGGAGCCCGATGTGGGACTTGATCCCAGGATCCTGGGATCATGACCTGAGCCGAAGGCAGACGCTTAACAACTGAGCCACCCAGGCGCCCTGAGTGTCTAATTTTCATGATATCTTGCCTGAGAAAGCCCCAAATCTCTAGCTGAATCATTGCCACACATCTGTGGGGAAGAATCAAAGCATCCTAAGAACAAAAGAATTAAACTGGCATTTGAGGTGCTGCCCAACAGAAAGCAAATCAAATCAAGTTAATTGCCTGCTTAACAACAAAACAAAACAAGCAAACTAAAAAACACCTCCAGAGATATATCACAGATTTAAACCAGAGTATCTGTAACATAACATATCCAATATCAAGGATACACTTCAAAATTACATGTCATACAAAGAAATACAAAAATATGACCTATTCTCAAAAGAAAAAACAGTGGAGATCAACCCCGAGAGCCTATTCCAACATCTGGAATTGGCAAAATAGTACAATGGCTCTTAAAACTATGCACAGTGATGGGGCACCTGGGTGGCTCAGTCAGTTAAGCGTCTGCCTTCAGCTCAGGTCATGATCTCAGGATCCTGGGATCAAGTCCCACATCAGGCTCTCTGCTCAGCGGGGAGTCTGCTTCTCCCTCTCCCTCTGCTCTCCCCCCTCAAATAAATAAATAAAATCATAAAAAAAAACTATGCACAATGATATAAAGAAAAATTTCTCATAACAAATGTAAAGATAGGAAATCCCAGTAAGAAAATAAAGGGTAGGGGCCCCTGGGTGGCTCAGTCGTTAAGCGTCTGCCTTCAGCTCAGGTCATGATCCCAGGGTCCTGGGATCGAGCCCCGCGTCGGGCTCCCTGCTTAGCGGTAGGCCTGCTTCTCCCTCTCCCACTCCCCCTGCTTGTGTTCCCTTTCTCACTGTGTCTCTCTCTATCAAATAAATAAAAAATCTTTAAAAAAGTAAAGAGTATAAGAACCAAAAGGGAATGTCCTTTGATTGAAGACATAAACTGGCAGAATATGAGAAAACCCATGAGAGGGCCAAGAAATGGCATTATTTAATTGCATGTAGAATAAAAGAATATCTCTGGAAGGTAATTAATGAATGTGATGTCATTGATTATCTCTGGGGATGGGAACTGGATTTCTAGGGTGGCAAGAAAATAGACTTCTCACTATATAGCCTTTTGTATCATTTGAATTTTGAAGCATATAAATATAAATACATAAATTGGCAATAAAACCAAAATCAAATTTTAAGTTCAAGGGGAGGACGTGGGCGTAGACAAAGGAAACTAAGCTTTCATTGAAATGGGAGGCGAAAGCCAAAGGGCAAGTGTGAAGTAGAGACATGTAAGTTGGACGGTACAAGTATTGTGATTAGGTTTAGCTGCATATAAAACCCAAAACAACCACTGCTTAGACATACAATACCTGGAGTTGGCAGTCCATAGCAGGTATGGCAGCTCCACAAAGTCAGCCCACACTTCGTCTGTTCAATTCTGCTACCTTCATCATATGGCTTATATCCTATAGGTGACTTACATCAGCAGCTGGCTGCTTATTTCTATCCATCTGTTCCCTGTTCTCAGCTGGTAAAAAGAGGGGATGTGAGAAGGGGGTAAGGGAGAGTTTCAGGACCTCTCCCTTTAAGGTGTCTTCCTAAGAGTTCTACGTAACACTTCACTGGCCAGAAGTCAGATCCCTGGCCACACCTACCTGCATGAGAGTCTGGAAATGTAGTCTGCATTCTAGATGGCCCAATTCCATCAAGCTTAGTTCTGTTACTGAGTAAAGAAAATGAGTATTTGGTGGCCAGATGATAGTCTCTGCCACAGGGAGCAAGTTGAGGGAATTTCAATCTGATAGCTTCCATTTTCTCTGGTGGAGACATCGTGATTTGCTGAAAGGGTGGAAATGGGTAGAGGTTGGCTTGAGGAAAGTGGTGAAAGTTTGAAATAACTAATGTGAAGCGAGTAGGAGAGAGAACTAAGGTGGAACATGCAGAAAAGTATATTTCAGGTGGGTTGGAAGTTATACAATTGTGGTGCATCAATCTTCATGGTGGTGTGATTTTTTTTTTCCCCATAGTATTCAGCAGTCTGGGAGTAGCAGGATGGTGATGGAAGCTATTATTTAGGAAGAATGTATATTACACGCTTAGTGAACAACACTGGGGATCTGCCCCTGTTTGTTACTGCAAATATTGCCACATAATCTAAAAATCCAGCAGATTCTTAATCGTGGTTAGAATTTTCTCATATATACTCTGTATTCTAAGAGATGGCTCAAATGTTTGAAGTATGTAGGCAAGGACTGCCAGATACAATTGACCAGGTGAGTAAAATTAATAAATTGGTCCTGAAAGTCCTTTTAGATTTCTCTGATGAAACATAAATTTTTAACATTTAAATTTAGTAGATAAAACAGTAAATAATAAAAATTTAAATTTTAAAAAATGATTTAATGTATTTATTTTTTCTAGAAATATCTTCTGTGTAATTCCAGAGGTCACTACACCTCTTACAACAGTCTCCCAATCTCTTCTTCCTCCCCTTCAAATCTTCCTACTCACAGCTGCCAAATTAATCTCCCTATTTGCTGTGTCACTTATGCTTTCATTTGAAAACTTTCATTGGCTCCTTTTTGCCAATTGAATAAAGTTTACACCCTTTATTGGCACCTACCTTTCTACTTCTTTTTCCGTAATTTCCCTTCATGTGCCCTATCATTCTGCCAAATTAATCTGACTACTCACTAGGAAAAAATATATAATTATAATAATAATTTTATGAGTCCCAGTTTGGACACAATCACTTCAGAAGGCTGGTGGTTGTAGAAGCTACCCTGTGAAAGAAGAAATGACTAGTGTAGTAGTCAGGAGTGTGGTATACAAATACTGTTTCTCCTTCAGAGCACTCTGCAGTTGCACTTCCTTGTCCCTTTGAAGTCAGGCTTGGTCACATGACTTGCCAATGAGATGTGGGCAAAAGTGGCATGCATCATACCCAGGAAGAAGTTGTGTAAGTTACTCCCCCCCATTTTTCCCCATGGCCAAGGGTCCCAGTGCCTGCATTCACTCTGCTATGAACATATAGAGTAAATGAGAAAAGAAAAAAGTGTCCAAAGGGGCATGACTTTATAGCCCCTTTGGTAAACTCAGATTCTTTTTTGGTATAAGGGGGTTTATACTCCCATAAAAAAAAAAAATCCTGTTGTTTGAAACCTCTGATTTAGGGGCTTCTACAGCTTAGCATAGTCTTCCCTAAGTGGTACAACTAGTGAAGAAACTGAACAAGTGAACGTAAGCCGCTCTTTGGAGGTTTTTTACTTTAAAAATGTATCATATGATCTCACTGCTATGAGGAATTCTTAATCTCAGGAAACAAACTGAGGGTTGCTGGAGTGGTGGTGGGGTGGGAGGGATGGGGTGGCTGGGTGATGGACATTGGGGAGGGTATGTGCTATGGTGAGCGTTGTGAATTGTGTAAGACTGTTGAATCACAGACCTGTACTTCTGAAACAAATAATACATTATGTATTAAAAAGAAGATAGTAGGAAGGGTAAAATGAAGGGGAGGGAATTGGAGGGGGGAGATGAACCATGAGAGAATACGGACTCTGAGAAACAAACTGAGGGTTCTAGAGGGGAGGGGGGTGGGAGGATGAGTTAGCCTGGTGATGGGTATTAAGGAGAGCACGTTCTGCATGGAGCACTGGGTGTTATACGCAGATAATGAATCATGGAACACTACATCAAAAACAAATGATGTAATGTATGGTGATTAACATAATAAAATAAAATTAACTTCATTGAGGTATGATTTAAGCACAATAAAATGCATCCATTTTTTGTGTTCTCTTCGAAGAGTTTTTAAATAAATACATACATTTGTGTAACCACTACCCTAATTGAGATATGTAACATTTCCATCACTTCAGAACCTTTCCTCATGCCTCTCTGAAGTCTAATCCTTTTCCTCCCTCCTCCCACCCTTAATCCAGCCTCAAGCAAACACTGATAGCTTTTTGTTGCTATAGATTAAGTTTTGCTCGTTCTAGAATTTCATATAAACAGAATTATATAATATGTATTCATTTTGTTAAAAAAATATGTATTCATTTTGTTTTGAGAAGTCTTCGTTTTGTTTTGTTTTAGGATATATTTAGAGAGAGAGTGAGTGCGCGTGGGGGGGGGGCAAGGGAGAGAAGAATCGGGCTCCATCTCAGGACCCTGAGATCATGACCTGAGCCAAAACCAAGGGACTTGGCTGCTTAACCACTGAGCCACTCAGGCACCTCTGTTTTGAGAAGTTTTAAAACTACAAATGGGCTTTACAATTCAGCATACCTTTGCACACATATAAAAGGTGAAGGTTGATTCAGGCTAACTAGGGTAATTAATCTGTACCTCCCCGAAATTTTTTTTTTTAAGTTATACGAATTACAATTTCCTTTGCTCCATTACAGTGGAGTTGCTATCCACCGTAGCAAAACTATTTTCTACTTAGGTGAGAATTTTACAAGATTTTGAGCTCCATGAGACATTAAATTTTTTTGATTGCTATATGTATACTCAATGCCTACAACGGTGTCGACATCATAGTTCAATAAATATTTGTGGACTAAATTGATATATTTCCCTTGAATTGCCTTTATATAAATCTGTGTTAAATTGATGACTTACGGTTAGAAGTTTAATTACCATGCACTCCTAAAGGAAAACGTGTCTAGTGCCTCATTCCACCTTAGGTGGAGGAAGAGGATGGAGATTCAAACTGGAGGAAGCATGGCCAATCGTACTGTGGAGTCCGTATCGATAAATCCTGAAACAGCACAGTATTGTGTGTTGTCCGGTTGTATTAAAACGATGACCAAAAAAATAAATCAAGAAAATGAAAGTCCACCAGCACCTTGTCCGAATATCTTTGTTTACCCATTCCCTGTTTTATTCATCTTCTGTCGTGACAAGAGCCTTAGTCGAATTCTGCGTACTTGGATTTGTCACAAACAAATTATTTGGCCCTTGACTCTCACCTGTAAAATAGACCTTCTAACTTCCGAACCTCTAAGGAGTGTGGTGAAAATCAAATGGGAGGAAAAGTGAGCGAGAACTTTGGAAAAAGTTACCAAGGTACGATACGCGACAATAACTTATATCCCTACCATCCCTATTCTCCGCCTCGACCGCCGCCAGGAGGCGGTGCGGACTGCGCAGGCGCGCCCCAGCCAGCCCCGCCCAGCTCCCCGCCCGGTGCCTGGCGCCCGGCGCGCGCACGCCGCCCGGCGTCCTCGCTCCCGGGGCGTCGCCCCGCGTGCACTGCAGTCGCCGAGGCCACCCCCAGCACCGGAAGTGACCCTGACGGGTTTGCCTTCAAATTCTTGGTGAGCTGAAGCAGCACTGAGGGCTGGTGACGGTTGGCCACCGCCGTCCTGGGGCCGTGAGCACGGAGCAGAGTGGTTGGGGCTGGGCAGGGCCCTACTTCCTAGCCGCCCTGAGCAACGCACGGCCGTTCCCCTCCGCCTGGCGGTGGGCGGTTTCCCAAGGATCGTCGGCAGCCACAGGTGAGTGTTCACTCTCCCGGTGCTCCGGGGATCCCCGGCCCCCGTGGCCAGCTTGGCGAGGGATTCGGGGCCGGCAATGAGAGCCGTCTGCGTATCCTGCCATTAGCCCTCCCTTGCCTGCGCCGAGGTCTTAGGTCCTCGCTGTTGTCGCTGACACCTGTGGCTCAGGTGACGGGTTCGCTACCTGAGGAATCCTATCCAGCCTGGGACTTTCGGGGGTTCCTGGCGATCCCCTTTCTAGGCCTGTGTCATTAGAGAAGTCTCTGGTCGGAAAAACACATCTCTCTTTATTTCTTAGCTTTTTTGAGCAGTTCTCTCCCGAATTCGTCCACGCCCCCGCCCCATACCCTCAGCCCTGAAAAACCTCGAAAGCCTTGAAATGGGATGCAGCTTCTTTTCTTACATTTTGTTAGGTAGGTGTGATATTGTTGAGGATGTTTCTTTATTCTGGTGCTGGGCGTCCTCTGGGAGGTTTTTGGCCCTTTTGATTAAGAGTTGGTACCTTTTAAAAATACGTATCCCTCGAAACATTTGTTTCATATCGTATAGCGTATGGTGACGAAGTTAGAGATAAACGTGGATCCTTAAGTACCTTACAGTGGATAGTCTCAGCCCTTATTTAATCAAAAATAATTTTCTCTTTTGACTGCGAAGTGCCATTTTATATCAGTTACTAAATTCCAATAGCACAATTTTGCATCCTTCTGTCTTGAAAGCATTCACTTATGTATTCCTCTTTGAAATCAGACCTTTAGTTACAGCTGAAAACATTCCTAATGTTTTAGAATCTTTGCCACAATGATAGAACACCACGGTGTCAAGAAGATTCTTGTAAAGTTCACAGGACTAAATGTCTCAATGTGCAGCCCTATTGTCTTTTCCAAAGGAGATGATTTTTGTAATCAGTGAGTTCTCACACAGGAATCGAGTCAGAACTCTTTATTTTGTATTACTATTACTATTAATATTACTGTATCATGCTTTAAAAAAAAAAAAACGGCAGTGCTGATCAATTTCCAACATTCCTAGACTGTGGAAAGCTGTGTAAAGCTCCTCTATGGCTTTGGTTATTCAAGAAGCTTTTACATTTTACAGATTCAGTACTTGGCATATTATACAACAGATTCTGCATTTTATTTTGAAACTGGTGTCCCAGTTCTGACAAATACTAAGAATTAGAGAATCTTGTAAAATTTGCTGTACTAACAGCATTGTTGAATTTCTGTTTACAGCAATGGTTTAGGTTTTTCTTTTTAGCTACATGATTGGTTAAAAAGATAATGTATCAAATCAATGTGGTCAGTGTTGATTATATGCTAAATAGATTTTGCTTATGTTTATTGATATGGCTTGAACATGGATTTTGAATTACATTTTAATTGTTATATTCACTGATTTATTTTTGTTTTGTTCAGGGTAAACAGAAAGTTTACCAAATACAGATATATGTATTCTTTTTTTTCCTGAGCAGGCATTCTTTTGATAACTTTCTCATGCTTCTTGAGAATTTATTATACAGTGATGATAAAAGTAAGAAGAATGTATGCCGTGCTGTAATTGGTCATGGATCACTCATGTATTGTATGTATTTATAATCATTAGCGACTGACTAAATTAGCATTATGGTTGTTTTCATATCCCAGAGATGAACATTCTGAACACTGCTTAACAGTGTGTTGTCACTTTTAAAGTTACACTCGATTTATTGAAAATACCTTCAAGAAAATGTATGATTGAGGTTCATCTGTTTTTGTTTTAGGACATCAGTTTTACAGATAAGTATTTTTAACATAGATGTTGATTGCCTGTGCCTAATACTATGGTATGCTTGTTTCCTCCTAAGTGCAGAAAATACACCTAGGATAGATCAAATGATGTCCCTTCTACTAAACTTCAGGGATTTAAAGGCTTAATTCTTAATTTTGTCTTCAGTGCAATTCCTTGCAACTGAGTAGGTGCTCTGTAAATACTTCTTGAATGAATGACCTATGCACATTACAGTAAAAACTGAAATATTAGTGGAACCCAGTCTAACTCCTTAAAAAACTATGTGGATATGGTATCCTTTTTAGGTGTGGAATAGGGAAAGCCCCATATTTGCTGTTTTGGGAGAGCGTAGGAATCTTAGAACCTCAGATGTTTGATCTATTGCCTGTTCTTTTTCTGTGTCTTTAATCACTTCTTTTCCTTAATCCTAGAGGAGAAAGAGACACCCTAAGTCTCTTTGTAGAGATTCCACACCACAGCAACTATTAAGTTTGCTAGAAATTTTGCTGTAATATTTTTTATTGTCTAAGGTTTTTGACTCTGTTACTTGAATTAAAATTTCGTGTTGCACCTTACTTAGCTTAAATAAATTGAATTAGCCATTAGTGAAAATGAATACATAAGCTGTGTAAACAAAACGTTGGTTCTGACAGGATAATGTAAAGGAGATGCTTGCTGTGAGATAAAGTAGGCATCACATATGGTTATTTTTCTCTTTAGTAATCTGTCTAATCAAGAATTAGTTTTTGGACAATATCATTTTTATAAGTGTTCTATTAATGGAACCAGTAGATACTCTTTACTGTTCATGGTGGTTAAAATTTGACTATAGGCTTTTCTCCAATATATTCATTTCTTCAAAAATTGCCGGAAATTGTGCCAGGTAGACCTCATTTCTGTACTCCTGCAGTGTAGTTTTAGCAATGATAAGAACATATTCTTGAAAATTGGAGTCTCATAAATTTGCAGTGTTGATACTCATTTGAGAAAAAGGCTGTCTTAGAGACTACTACTAGAAGAATAGGAAAATTTATTTCTGTCTCACATTTAGTCAACTAAGGGTATTTTGATACTATTTTTCAGTAAACACATTGTTTCTTTGTTAATCAAAAATTTTTCAGGTCATTTTTCAGGTGGCCTTGGATTGACTTTATATTTCTTTTTGTTAGAAAATGTCTATTCATTGGATGCTAAGGAATTTTATCTGACTAGAAAGAAGTATTTGTAACATAGAACCTTCAAAGAAGGCCTGGAGCGAACTTTATGCTTTGTGGGACATTGAATCATGATCCTTAAAAAAAAGTAGGGTGACACCTATATATCAGTAACGACTTGATTTAGATTTTTTTTAGTAGAGGGATGGGAAGAAAGATCTGGAGAGAGTCAGTTGAGGAAAAGAGGAAGAGAAGGGAGAAGACAACAGAGTCTTACTATCCAGGCTCATCTAGATACACTGTATACTGGCAGCACCTGACCCCAGCTATACTCTTCTAACATTGTTTCCCAGACTAGGTGTCACTATAGGGCATTTAGAGCCTTGGGGCAGAAGCAGTCACAGTTCTGGTAGGGATGAGTTGAGGATCAAGGAATGTGGGAGTGCGGAGGGTCAGGAACTAGACAAAGATAAGAAATCTTAGTAGTTCAAACAAAAATCTGGCATTCTTCATTCAAAGATTGACTGAATATTTGCTGTGTGCCAGACATGCTTCCAGGTTCTGGGGGTTTATCAGTAAATAACAGCCATGCTCCCTCTCCATGGAGCTTTTATTAAGATGGAATATTATCAGTGGTCATGACTCCATGGAATCACTATGTAGGTCATGGGTTTTTTTTCTTTTGGATCTCAAATGCTCAATTTTGAGTAACTTACAAACCTCAGTTCATAGCTGTATTGCTTCATAACAAATTACTCTAAAACTTAGGGGCTGGAAACAACAAACATTTCTCTCACAGTTTCTTTGGTCAGGCTGTGGGCGTGGCGTAGCTGGGTGCTTGTGATTCAGGGTCTTTCACAGGCTCTACTCAAGGTATCAGTCAGGGCTGCAGTCATCTGAGGGCTCAACTGAGGAAGGATCGGCTTCCAGGCTCCCTCACATGGTTATCGCAGGATTCAGCTCCTCTGGACTATTGGACTGACTGCCTCAGTTCCTCACTGGCTTTTGGCCTGGAGCCTCCCTCAGTTCTTTGCCACGTGAGCCTCTGCACAGGGCAGCTTAGAGCAGACCAGCAAGAGGCAGTCTAATCTCAGAAATGACATTCTGTTATTTTTGCATATTCTGTTTGTTACAAGTTCACATTTAAGTGAAGGTGATTTCACAAAGGTATGGAAACGAGGGGGCAGAGGCTACCGAAAGCCATCTTAGAGGCTGTCTCTAACTGTATATTGATAGAAGACCCTTCTTTTGTAGTATTTATTGTTTCTTCCTTACCCTTCATCCTCTTTCTCCACTCATATTTCTGTATCTTAATCCTCCAAGGCACTCTAATATATTTAATGTGTTTTTGGATGTGTGTATAGCCCTGACAAAAGAGTGTTTTGTATAGCATATGTATTTTGAATTTATAAAATGGTATTGTAATCTAGATTTGTTCTGTATCTAAGGCTTTTTTTTTTCACCCAACCCTGTTTTTTGATGATCTGTGCATGTTGCTATTTGTAAATTTTGTTAATTGCTTCCATCTTCTACATGGTATTCCAGAGTATGCATCCAGCACATTTTCTTTTCTTTTCTTTTTTAAAGATTTTATTTATTTATTTGACAGGGGGAGAGAGAGAGAGAGAGAGAGCGAGCAAGCACAAGCAGGGGGGGAATGGCAGAGGGAGAGGGAGAAGCAGACTCCCCACCGAGCAGGGAACCCAGTGCACAGCTTGACCCAGGACCCTGAGATCATGACCTGAGCCAAAGGCAGAGGTTCAACCGACTGAGCCACCCAGGCACCCCTCCAGCACATTTTCTTACCCATTTCTCTAGCAGGGAATAGATCGATTGCCTCCAGCTCCTTCACTTCTCAAACAGTTCTGTCATTAACATCCCAAAACAAGTCTCTGTGGATCTGTGTGAGACTTTCCCTGGAATATTTACAGAAGAGTGGGATTGCTGGGTCATAGGATATAGGCATATGCAACTTCTCTAAGGACTGCCAGATTGCTCTCCAAAATAACTATACCAGTGTATATCTACAAATTGTATGTGAGGGTTTCCTTTTTCCCAAATCCTTGCCAATACTAAGTATTATTGGAGTTACTAATTTGTTTTTAATCTGGTGAATGTATAAGAGGGTTTCTGATTGTTTTCATTTGCATTTCTCTGTTAGTAGCATCTGTACTTTTAGCCATTTGGGTTTTCTTTTTCTTGTATTGTCCTTTATGCTCTTTACTTGTTTCTATATGAAGTCCTTTTGTCCATTAGTATGGGGAATTATAAGGGTGGATTTTCTCATCTTAAATTATCCTTGCATTCCTGCAGTAAATCTTTTTTTTTTTTTTAAGATTTATTCATTTATCCTAGAGAGGACAGGGGAGGGGCAAGAGAGGGAGAGGACCCCAAGCAGACTCCCTGCAGAGCGCAGAGCTCAGGAGCTCACCCCAGGATCCCCAGATCATGACCTGAGCTGTGAAGCCAAGAGGTGGACACTCAACCTACTGAGCCACCTAGGCGCCCCTCTGCAGTAAATATTCTTGATCAGAGAGAGTGTGTGTGTCCTTTGAAAAATTGTTAGCTCCTATTTTGGATTTCCACATCTATGTTCATAAGCAAAATGGGCTTTATATTGTCCTTATTCAATTTAAATTGAGGTGAGCCCAGCCTCCTAAAAAGAGTTGGTCAGTTTTTCCCTTGTTTTCTCAGTCAACTTTTATGTGATTAGAATTACTTTCTGTTTAGAAGGTAGGTAGAACCCACGTATAAAAAATCCTCTGGACCTGAAGCCTTTTAAAGGTAGAGGTCTTTAATTAAAACTCCATTTTCTAGGAAATAAGAAAAATTTTTAAAGGAGAAAAAAATTTCCGGCACCTGGGCGGCTCAGTTGGTTAAGTGTGTGCCTTCAGCTCAGGTCATGATCCCAGAGTCCCAGGATCCTACATACATACAGAGTCCCAGAGTCCTATACCAGGCTCCCTGCTCAGTGGGAAGTCTTGTCCTTCTGATCCTTCCCCCCTCATACTGTCTCTCATATAAATAAATAAAATCTTTAAAAAAAATTTTTTTTATCTTTTTTTTTTTAAGATTTTATTTATTTTACAGGGAGAGAGCATAAGCAGGGGGAGCGGCAGGCAGAAGGAGAGGGAGAAGCAGGCCTCCTGCGGAGCAGGGAGCCTGATGCAGTGTGATGCGCCTGATGGGATGCGATGTGCCTGATGGGATGCGATGTGATGCAATGCCATGTGGTGCTGGGCTTAATCCTGGGCTTGATCCTGGGACCCCCAGGGTCATGACCTGAGCCAAAGGCAGTTGCTTAACCCAGTGAGCCACCCAGGTGCCCCCAAAATTTCATTTTCTTTCAACTCAGATCCGTCCAGTTATTTTCTCTTTTTCATTCTGTTTTGTTTATTTGCATGTTCTTTTTTTTTTTTAAAGATTTTATTTATTTTTTGACAGACAGCGAGAGAGGGAACACAGCAGGGGAAGTGGGGGAGGGAAAAGCAGGCTTCCCTCAGAGCAGGGAGGCCAGTGTGGGGCTCCATCCCAGGACCCTGGGATCATGACCTGAGCTGAAGGCAGACGCTGAGCCACCCAGGCGTCCTGGCATGTTTTTTCTTTTCCTTTATCAGTTTTGCCAAAATTTGTTTCTCAATTTTTAAATGGCCCGTAGTTTGATTTTTTAAGTCTTTTCCAGTGTTTTGGGGTTTTCTTTCTTTTTGTAAGATTTTATTTGTAAATAATCTCCACATCCAACGGGGGCTTGAAAGCACATCCCTGAGATCAAGAGTCAAATGCTAGGGCACCTGGGTGGCTCAGTCGTTAAGCGTCTGCCTTCGGCTCAGGTCACGATCCCAGGACCCTGGGATCATGACC